>NC_052072.1:30871845-31059345 GCF_015852505.1 Tachyglossus aculeatus | reverse complement strand
GCTTACTATCCACCAAGCGCTGGGGCAGATACTAGATAAGCAGGTCCCACATAAGGCTGCACAAATTAAGCAGGAGGGAGAACAGGAACTGAATCCCCATTTTGCAGATGAGGGAACTGAGGCCCCACAGCACCTGTATATATGTATATATGTTTGTACATATTTATTACTCTATTTATTTTACTTGTACATATCTATTCTATTTATTTTATTTTGTTAATATGTTTAGTTTTGTTCTCTGTCTCCCCCTTCTAGACTGTGAGCCCACTGTTGGGTAGCGACCGTCTCTATATGTTGCCAACTTGGACTTCCCAAGCGCTTAGTACAGTGCTCTGCACACGGTAAGCGCTCAATAAATACGATTGATTGATTGATCGAGGCCAAGATCTCACAACACCTAAGCGGCAGAGGCAGGATTAGAAGGCAGGTCCTCTGACTCTCAGGCTCCGGGCTCATTCCACTAGGCCTCGCGGCTTCTCTAGAGCCGTCCATTTTTTAAAGCATGGTCCATGTATGATCTAAGTTAAATTCAACAGGCATTGACACGTGGGTCTACACACAGAACTCCTTAAAGATTAGCCTCCGTGGCCAGGCCAATCCACGAAGGGCGGTGGAGCCCTGGCCATCAGGGGAAGTAAAGTGGCCCTGGCTTAGGGAAAGTCACAGGGGCAAGCAAATCCACACTTCATTTCCATTGTATCTTTTGCTGAGGGAGATGGGGTAAGCCAAATACTATTTTTATTTATCCTCCCTTCCTCTCAGGGGGGTAGGCAGCAGAAGAAAGGAGGGGAGAGTGGGAATATCTGAATTTCTGTCTCCCCCTTCTAGACTGTGAGCCCACTGTTGGGTAGGGACCGTCTCTATATGTTGCCAACTTGTACTTCCCAAGCGCTTAGTACAGTGCTTTGCACACGGTAAGCGCTCAATAAATACGATTGATCGATTGATTGACTGATCGAGGCCAAGATCTCACAACACCTAAGTGGCAGAGGCAGGATTAGAATGCAGGTCCTCTGACTCTCAGGCTCCGGGCTCACTCCACTAGGCCTCACGGCTTCTCTAGAGCCGTCCATTTTTTAAAGCATGGTCCATGTATAATCTAAGTTAAATTCAACAGGCATTGACACGTGGGTCTACACACAGAACTCCTTAAAGATTAGCCTCTGTGGCCAGGCCAATCCACGAAGGGCGATGGAGCCCTGGTCATCAGGGGAAGTAAAGTGGCCCTAGCTTAGGGAAAGTCACAGGGGCAAGCAAATCCACACTTCATTTCCATTGTATCTTTTGCTGAGGGAGATGGGGTAAGCCAAATACTATTTTTATTTATCCCCCCTTCCTCTCAGGGGGGTAGGTAGCAGAAAAAGGGAGGGGAGAGTGGGAATATCTGAATTTCTGTCTCCCCCTTCTAGACTGTGAGCCCACTGTTGGGTAGGGACCGTCTCTCTGTGTTGCCAACTTGTGCTTCCCAAGCGCTCTGCACACAGTAAGCACTCAATAAATACGATTGATTGATTGATTGAGTCCACCTTGAAAAGGTTCAGCATCATTATTACTATTTGTACGTATTTATTACCCTATTTATGTATTTATTTTATTTGTACATATTTATTATTGAATTAATTCATTAATTAATTAATATTGTTCTCTGAGCCTCAGTTCCCTCATCTGTAAAATGTGGATTGAAACTGTGAGTCCCCAGTGTGACAACCCGATCACCTTGTAACTTCCCCAGCGCTTAGAACAGTGCTTGGCACATAGTAAGCACTTAAAAAATGCCATTATTATTATTATTATTATTATTATTATTACCTGCCTAACCAGTTCTAGTGGGTCGAGACTTGAGCGGCTGCGTCCAGCCCATGCTGGACTCTACTGCGCTGCCCAGGATCATTTAATAATTGCCAACCACTTTCATGCACTGTGGGTGTGTATTTGCCCTTCATGGCCTAAGACAATGATCCCGATTAAGAGAATTTATCCTTGCTAGTAGAAGTGACTGAAAAGACCAATACCCTAAAGCTCACCCAAAGTCACGGGTCAGGGGCTATTGACTCCATGCATTCTCCCGAGTGCTTAGTACAGTGCCCTACAAACTGTAAATATTCACTAAATACCCCTGATTGTACCAGACTAGCAGCAGTCTTGTAGAGCAGTAGCTACAGTCAATCAATCAATCAATCCTATTTATTGAGCGCTTACTGTGTGCAGAGCACTGTACTAAGCGCTTGGGAAGTACAAGTCGGCAACACGTAGAGACAATCCCTACCCAACAGCGGGCTCACAGTCGAGAAGCGGGAGACAGAGAACAAAACCAAACACACTAACAAAATAAAATAAATAGATAAATAAATAGAATACATAATACATAAATAGAATAAATAAATAAATAAATAAATAAATAAATAAATAAATAAATACAGTCCTTTCCTGTAGCATTTGCTAATTAGCAACGGTTCTCTTTCATATCTGCTTCTTGCCGTCAATCCTCCAGGAAGCCAGAAAAGAAAAGGCACTCCGTTTCTCACAGTCTGATCCGTCTGCCACTTTGATTTTCCAGCTCTGCCGCATCATTCGAAGACACAGTTCACTGAAATTTAAAGATGTTTCTCCTGCCCATTTCTCCCTTAGAGTCTCCCCATTTCAGTTTCCCTTCTGAAAACCCATTCTCTCGTGATGCCGGCATATGCACGGATGATGGCAGAGCTTCTGTTTTAGAGGTAGACATCGGGTTATAAGCCTCTTATTACAATAATAATAGCATTTGTTAAGCTCTTACCATATGCAAAGCCCTGTTCTAAGCGCTGGGGGGGATACAAGGTGATCAGGTTGTCCCACGTGGGCTCACACTCTTAATCCCCATTTTACAGATGAGGTAACCTGAGGCTCAGAGAAGTTAAGTGACTTGCCCAAGGTCACACAGCAGACATGTGGTGGAGTCGGGATTAGAACCCACAACCTCTGACTTCCAAGCCCCTGCTCTTTCCACAATCAATCAATCAATCGTATTTATTGAGCGCTTACTATGTGCAGAGCACTGTACTAAGCGCTTAGGAAGTACAAATTGGCAACATACAGAGACAGTTCCTACCCAACAGTGGGCTCACAGTCTAAAACAGAGCCATGCTGCTTCCCAAATTATTATTAATTTGGAGCACTGTTACGGGCGGGGAACGTGTCTGCTGATTCTGTTGTATCATACTCTCCCAAGTGCTTAGTACAGTGCTCTGCACGTAGTAAGTGCTCAATAAATATGATCGACTGATTTATTGGAAGAGAAACTGCCCTGCCCTCGTGTCACCAAGACTTTTTATCAACCCCTGCTCCACTTTACCATGTCAGAGAGAAGAAGCAGAAGAAGCTTCTGTACCACAGCAGGGTCCTGGAACAGCAGCATGAGGGTTTCTCAACTTTTATGCAGTGTGGCTCAGTGGAAAGAGCCCGGGTTTGGGAGTCAGAGGTCATGGGTTCTAATCCCGCCTCCCCCACTTGTCAGCTGTGTGTCTTTGGGCAAGTCACTTAACTTCTCTGTGCTTCAGTTCCCTCATCTGTAAAATGGGGATTAAGAGTGTGAGCCCCACATGGGACAACCTGATTACCTTGTACTCCCCGCCCCCCCCAAAACCCAGTGCTTAAAACACTGCTTGGCACATAGTAAGCACTCAACAAATACCATTATTATTATTATCATTATTTTACAAGGTTGGGGAAGCTGTGGCTCTGACCTTCTAATTCTCAAACTTGTATTTTTCAGAGTATCTAGCACGGTGTTATGCACGCAGTAGCTTCCGAGTTAATCTTTTATAAGTGACTCTGAATAAGTGAAAGATTCTTGTGAGAATTGCCACAGTCGACATGAGATGCTTGTTGAGCTGTTACAGTTCTCCAAACAGGAGCAGCAACAACCCCCCACATCAATCAATCGTATTTATTGAGCGCTTACTGTGTGCAGAACACTGTACTAAGCGCTTGGGAAGTGCAAGTTGGCAACATATAGAGACAGTCCCTACTCAACAGTGGGCTCACAGTCTAAAAGGGGGAGACAGAGAACAAAACCAAACATACTAACAAAATAAAATAAATAGAATAGATATGTACAAGTAAAATAAATAAATAGAGTACTAAATATGTACAAACATATATACATATATGAATTGAGATGTTGGCTTTCCTTTCACCAGCTGTTCCCTGTAATGGGTCCAGAGTGGAAATCTCTTGACTCCACCACATTCTCCTGCTACCCTGTAGGACCTCTTAACCGACACCATAAAAACCGAGTGAAGCTCTAAATGAAGTAGTTTCCCAAAGGATATAAGATCAAGTGCATAATATTTTCCCAAGGTTAAAAAAAACACCAAACCATAAAAATATATTTAATAGCAAAAAAACATGATGAAATAGCACTGGAATATAGACCAACTGCAAACTACTAGAAATTCACAGACATTTTTATGTGTATATATGTAAATTTTCAAAGTGTTATCTTTCACATTCTATTCAACAAAATGACACCCTGTGCTAATGCACTAATGAGATAACGCTATCTAATCCTATAAAGAGACTAAACAGCTTTTGAAATGAGTGTTTGATCTCTAATTGCAGTCAAATACTTTTGAGGTGGAAGGGATAGGAGGAGGAGGAGGAGGCCGAGAGCCAAAGGAGGTGTTAAGGTAAACTTTTCATGCCCTCCAGAACCAGAAGATCACAAAGTGAAAAAGTCCCAAAAGAAATACCAGCATTCAAATTAAGCAGGGTTTTTACAAAAGAAGCTAAATGAAGAACATTATAACAGGGATCGCTCTGTTGCCCATTACCCCCAAATTCCTTGGATGGACTTTATAGATAATAATAATAATAATAGTATTTGTTAAGCGCTTACTATGTGCAAAGCACTGTTCTAAGCGCTGGGGAGGTTACAAGGTGATCAGGTTGTCCCACGGGGGGCTCACAGTTTTAATCCCCATTTTACAGATGAGGTAACTGAGGCACAGAGAAGTGAAGTGACTTGCCCAAAGTCACACAGCTGACAGTTGGAGGAGCTGGGATGTACCTTGTTCACTTCCTCTCCCCAGCTTTCTTTCTGACCCACTAATCCTTCCTAAACTCTATCCTCTTCATAATTTTCCCATCTCTGTTGACATTATCTTCCCTCTCCCAGAAGCTTGCAACCTTGGTAACATCTTTAATTCCTCCCTGTTTTTAACCTCTCACATTCATTCATTCATTCAATCGTATTAAGTGTTTACTGTGTGCAGAGCACTTAATATTCCTCCCTGTTTTTAACCTCTCACATTCATTCATTCATTCAATCGTATTTATTAAGTGTTTACTGTGTGCAGAGCACTGTACTAAGCGCTTGGGAAGTACAGTTCAGTAACAAATAGAAACAGTTCCTGCTCACAACGGGCTCATGGTCTAGAAGGGGTTAGAGAGACATCAAAACAAGTAAACAGGCATCGGTAGCATCATTATAAATAGAATTACAGATACATACACATCATTAATATTTATTTTATTTTGTTAGTATATTTGGTTTTGTTCTCTGTCTCCCCCTTTTAGACTGTGAGCCCACTGTTGGGTAGGGACTGTCTCTATATGTTGCCAATTTGTACTTCCCAAGCGCTTAGTACAGTGCTCTGCACATAGTAAGCGCTCAATAAATACGATTGATGATGATTAATAAAAATAAATATAATTATAAATATGTATATATCCGATTTTGACACCTGTCTACCTGTTTTGTTTTGTTGTCGGTCTCCCCTTCTAGACTGTGAGCCCATTGTTGGGTAGGGACCGTCTCTATATGTTGCTGACTTGTACTTCCCAAGTGCTTAGCACAGTGCTCTGCACACAGTAAGCGCTCAATAAATTCGATTGAATGAATGAATGAGTGAATAAATGAATAAATACATGAATAAATGAATGAATGAATGAATAAATGGATAAATAAATGAATGACTAAATACGATTGAATGAATATACACAAGTGCTGTGGGGAGGAGAGGGGGGTTGAGCAAAGAGAGCCAGTCGAGGTGATGTAGGTGGGAGAGGGAGAAGAGGAAAAGACATTCACTCAGTCCCTAAATCCTGCTGGCTTTTCCTCTACAATATTTCACAGATTCCACCACTTCTTCTCCACCCTCACTGCCCCAACCCTGATTCAATTTTCATCACATTCTGGCAGGATCAATCAATCAATCAAATTCATTGAGCACTTACTGGGTGCGAAGCACTGTACTAAGTGCTTAGGAGAACATAATAGAACAGAGTTGGTAGACACGTTCCTTGTCCACAAGAAATTTAAAGTCTCACTGGGGAGACAGATGATATAAATAAATGAATTACAATTATGAATCTAAGTTCCATGGGGCTGAGGGAGGGTTGAATAAAGTGTTCAAATCTAAGTGCAAGGACAAAGCAGAGCACTCAATAAATATGACTGATTCATTGACTGGGAGGAAGAAAGAGAAATGAGGGCTTAGGGAAGGCCTCTTTTTATTGTATTTGTTAAACTCTCACTGTGTGTCATGCATTATACTAACAGCTGGTGTAGATACAAGATAATCAGGCTGGACACAATCCCTGTCCCACATGGGGCCTCCAGAGAAGTGAAGTGACTTGCCCAAGGTCACACAGCAGACAACTGGCAAAGCCAGGATTAGACTTTGTACAAATATTTGTACATATTTATTCTATTTATTTTGTGTTGTTAATATGTTTTGTTTTGTTCTCTGTCTCCCCCTTCTAGACTGTGAGCCCGCTGTTGGGTAGGGACGGTCTCTATATGTTACCAACTTGTACTTCCCAAGAGCTTAGTACAGTGTTCTGCACACAGTAAGCGCTCAATAAATACGATTGAATGAATTAATTAATTAATGAACCCCAGGTCCATGCTCTTGCCTCAGTTACCTCATCTGTAAAATGGGAATTAAGACTGTGAGCCCTTCGTGGGACTACCTGATCACCTTGTAACCTCCCCAGCACTTAGAACAGTGCTTTGCACATAGTAAGTGCTTAATAAATGCCATTATTATTATTATTATTATTATTATTATTATTATTATTATTATTATTTCCACTAGATCCCGCTGCTTCTCGAAGGAGATCCCTGCCTTAAGCCTCTCCCCCGTTCAGTCTATCCTATGTACTTCTGCTTAGATAATCTTTGTATGATTTCTCTCCCCACAAAACATCCAACGGCTTCCATTGTATTCATTAAACAAATATCCCTAGCCACTGAACTCCAGGTTTCCACCAGCTCTTCTCCTGCTTCACCCTGACTTGCATTCTTCACTCTTCCCAAGCATACTTTGAAGCTGTGTGTTGCATTCATTCACTCAATCATATTAATTGAGTGCTTACTGTGTGCAGAGCACTGTACTAAGAGCTTGGGAAGTACAAGTTGCACATAACTCTCCCACATTCAACCCATTGCGTATACTTTTACCACTGCATGGAGCTCTCTGTTCTGGCCAACTATGTTCTTCTCTACCTTCAAAGTCCTCCTCAAAAGCCAGCCCTTTCAAGAGGCAGTCCCCTGACCCATAGATCACACTAGTACTCCCTTACTTCTATTGAGTTGTTCATTTGCCTACTCTTTTAAATTTGATTTTATTTGCCTATTCTTGAATGACTAGTAGCCAAGAAATACGCCAAAGATTAACGTTACAGACTTGCTTTGAAGAGCCTGGAAAAAGTCATGAAATGTGCTGATGTAGCAATTGCCACAAAAATACAAATTGTCAACTCTATGGGGTTTCCAGTGGCAACGTATGGATCCTAAAGCGGGACAGTGAAAAAACAGGATAGAGAGAACATCGATTCTTTTGAAATGTGGTGTTGGAGAAGGCTTTTGAGAATGCCATGGACTACCTGAAAAACAACCGAATGGAGTTTGGAGCAAATTAAGCCAAAGTGGTTTTTGGCGGGCCAAATGACTCAATTTAGATTAGCATATTTTGGACACATAATCGGGAGGACTAATTCTCTGGAGAAGACACTAATACTAAGAAAAGTCTTAGGAAAATGAGGAAGAGGCAGTTCGGCAGCTAGATGGACGGAGACCATAACAATGATAACGGAAGGACCATTAGAAAGGTCGTGGATTAGGGCAGAGGACAGGACATTCTGGAGAAAGTATATCCATGGCATTGCTATGAATCGGAAACGATTCGATGGCACTTAATAATAATTCTTGAATGTTTGCACTTTGTGTCCTCCTGTCAGCTCCCACTAGATTGAAAATCCCTCCAAAAATGATCTGCTGATTCAGATAGTGAAGATATTGATGGCTTGCCAAAGGGATAGGGATGGCCGTTTTTTCCTTAACTGCCTCAGTTCTGAGATAAATTTTCCCCTGTGGGCACCCCTCTTCCTCTTGGCCAGATTAACCAGAAGCACAGCTTGGAATAGTCATTGGAGAGCACTAAAAAGAGGAGCACCATTCTCACACTGAGGGGTAGAATCTTTTAAATATGCTTTGCCTTTGTACTCAGTAAGGCTCAAGCAAGACTGGCCTTCATACTGAAGGAAAAAAAGATGTAGCTTAAACTTAAAGCGATAAATTTAAGGGAAGTGATATTTAAAGTTTAAAAGAAACTTCTGAGAGCAAAAGACAAGTAGGTAGGAATAAATGACAGGATAAATAAAGCCAGAAGTCTGAGATCAACATGGGTATTCAGTCTAGAATAGCCTCTATTGTGGTTTGGACAGAAACTCTGGACTCCCGGTGTTTTAAGGCACTCAATCAGCTCTCGCCTATTTACTTATCCTCATTCTGCTCCCTTTACACCCCAGTTCACCAAAACTCAACATGTCCAAGGCTGAGCTCCTTATCTTCCCTCCCAAACCCTGTCCTCCCCTGACTTTCCCGTCACTATGGACGGCACTACCATCCTTCCCGTCTCACAAGCCCGCAACCTTGGTGTCATCCTTGACTCCGCTCTCTCATTCACCCCACACATCCAATCCATCACCAAAACCTGCCAGCCTCACCTTCACAACATCGCCAAGATCCACCTAGGACTTTTTCTAATATTAGTGTCTTCTCCAGAGAATTAGTCTTTCTGATTATGTGTCCAAAATATGCTAACTAAATCGAGTCATTTGGCCTTCTAAAGGCCAGTTTGGCTTAATTTGCTCCAAAATCCATTTGTTTGTTTTTCGAGCAGTCCATGGTATTCACAAAAACCTTCGCCAACAACATCTCTTCATAGATCACCCATAATGAAAGATTCCCTTAATGTATTTCAATAATTCACCAATCAGATTGGATACAGTCTATGTCCCACGTGGGGCTCGCAATCTTAATTCCCGTTTTACAGATGAGGTAACGGAAGCACAAAGAAGTGAAGTGACTTGCCCATGGTCACAAAGCAGACAAGTGGCAGAGCTAGGATTAGAACCCAAGTCCTTCTGACTCCCAGTCCCATAGGCTACACTGCTTCCCTCCTAGAATTCCCTCCCCCTTCACACCACTCTCCCTACTTTCGAAGCCCTCCTCAAATCACATCTCCTGACTAAGCCCTAATTTCTCCTCTTCTCTCTTTCCTCGGCATCACCTATGCACTTAGCTACGTACCCCTTAACTGCATTGATTCTCACGCCAGCCCCCAGGACTGTCTCTATATGTTGCCAATTTGTACTTCCCAAGCACTTAGTACAGTGCTCTGCACATAGTAAGCCCTCAATAAACACGATTGATGATGATGATGATGATGATGTCCTTATACTCTACCATTCCCCTCCCGATAATTTACTTCAACATCTGTCTCCTGCTGTGGACCGTAAGGTGATGGCGGGTAGGAATCTTGTTTCAATTTGTTAATGAATTGTACTTCCCAAGCACTTAGTACAGTGCTCTGCATACAGTAAGCGCTCAATAAATACGATTGAGTGAATGAATGAATCTTGTCTACTAACTCAGTTGTACTTTTTCTAATAATAATAATAATAATGATGGCATTTGTTAAGCGCTATGTGCAAAGCACTGTTCTAAGTGCTGGGGGGATACAAGGTGATCAGGTTGTCCCGCGTGGGGCTCACAGTCATCATCCCCATTTTACAGATGAGGTAACTGAGGCTCCGAGAAGTTAAGTGACTTGCCCAAGGTCACACAGCAGATGTGGCAGAGCCGGGATTCGAACCCATGACCTCTGACTCCAAAGTCCGTGCTCTTTCCACTGAGCCACGCTGCTTCTAGTGCTTAGTACAATGCTACATTCACAATAAATGCACAACAAATACCACTGATTGATTAATTGATTGATTGATTGGAAAGCCTATGTGCTACTGGGGTAGCAGGGACCACAGATGTTAGAAATATATATATATATTTTTTTTTTCAGCATTGCTAGTACTGTGCTCTGACCCCAGTAGACTCTCAGTAAATACTAATGGATTAATGAATGAGGATTGTGAATTTCCCTAAACCATAAAATGCAGGTTGATTTGAATTTTTTAACAGAGAATTAAATTATACACTGAAGAAACTGGTGAAAAAATTACCATTAGTAAATTGAAAGGCATGAGCAACCCATAATTATAAAGCAGTAGGTGGCTTTACAATTGTGAATGCAAAAAGGAGAGGCAGAATGTATACACATACTATGATTACTGGGAAAATTCCAAAGAAATAATTTACTAATGGGTACTTTAGAGGAGCTCAGTTACCACATATGAATGACCTTTTAAAGCCAGAAGGTCCTTTAGCTGGTTAACAAAGGATCAGGCCAAACATTTACTGAACACTTGCCACAAGCTAGAAAATACACATTAGAATTTGCCAACTGAAAAGGGTTTAAATGCACTGTTTATATTTTTTACAGTCAAGGAAATACAAATAATAAATACAGCGTTTGAAGATTTAAATGATTTTCACGTTATTTTTTAAAAAGCATTTAATTTCCTACTTGAGTTTATGTAATGAATTTCAGCTTCTCTAAAACCAAAGGCATCCAGATCAATGCTATTTACAATATGTGCAGAGCACTGTACTATGCTCTTGAGAGGGTAAAATACAACAGAATTAGCAGGCCTGTTCCCTGCCCATAATGAGCTTCTCTGTATCATATCTCACACGGTAACCCTTGGGGAACTCAGTAACGTAGCTAGCGGGTCACAGAAATTGGCAAAGTGAAACTAAGTAGAAAAACATACTAAAAAGATAAAAAATTTAAAAGAGGAAAATGAGTGTTAATATAAAATATTTTAAGAGACGAGCCAAAATACTATTGTGTGACCTGTAGGAACTGTCATGATGACTACATATTTAATGATCCTTTTTTAATTACAGCTCCTACTATTCAACAGATTTGTCATTGTGCAACCCTGTCTCTTTTAAAAGAACTGACAAAGGATTCCGTGAAAGAGAATTTTTGATACCTTAAATTTATGTTGTTTCTGTACAAACATCCAGATTGGAGGATCATTTTAATAATAATAATAATAATAATAATAATAATAATAATAGTATTTGTTAAGCGCTTACTATGTGCAAAGCACTGTTCTAAGCGCTGGGGAGGTTACAAGGTGATCAGGTTGTCCCATGTGGGGCTCACAGTTTTAACCCCATTTTACAGATGAGGCAACTGAGGCCCAGAGAAGTTAAGTGACTTGCCCAAAGTCACACAGCTGACAGTTGGCGGAGCCAGGATTTGAACCCATGACCTCTGACTCCAAAGCCCGGGCTCTTTCCACTGAGCCACGCTGCTTCTCTCTTAACTCTCTAAAAGTCTCTGAAAGCCTTGAAACTAATTTGAAACTTAAAACTGATTCCAAAATTTATTAATATTTCCTCATGGTGATGGCTATGTACAGCATATAAGAAAATACATTGATTTGTTGGGCTTTTTTCAAAGCAGACAGAGGGTACAGGGTTAAGGAATTTGGAGCCTAAAATAAGCCAGTTTAAAATGAGGAAGGCAGAGGAATTCGTACAACCTAATTTTATATACTTGTTTCTAGGAATTGAAAATTGCTTTAAATTCTGGATTTAATCTTTACAGTGGAGAACTGGGTGGGGGGAACATCATACGGCTGGTTTGTAAATACTGTTGAAGAACCCAGGAATTAAAACTGGTGCATACAATTTGTTTTACCATACAATTTAAATGAGGTGATCAAATTAACAAAGAACTCAAGGGATTAAAATCCTGTTCGGTTGGTGAACTCTTGAAATATGTTGAGGAAATCTTTCATTATAGGTGATCTATGAAAAGATGTTGTTGGCAAAGGCTTTTTTGAACACCATGGACTGCCCGAAAAACAAACAAATGGATTTTGGAGCAAATTAAGCCAAAGTGGTGTTTGGAAGGCCAAATGACTCGATTTAGATTAGCATATTTTGGACACATAATCAGGAGGACTAATTCTCTGGAGAAGAAACTAATACTAGGAAAAGTCCAGAGAGAGGTGGAAGAGGCAGACCAGCAGCTACATGGATAGAAAACGTAACAACAATAACACAAGAACTGTTAGGTTGTGTTTTAGGTCAGAGAACAGGATGTTCTGGAGATAGTCTATCCATGGACTCACCATAATAATAATAATAATAATAATAATAATAATAATAATAATAGTATTTGTAAAGCGCTTACTATGTGCAAAGCACTGTTCTAAGCACTGGGGGGTTACAGGGTGATCAGGTTGTTCCGTGTGGGGCTCACAGTCTTAATCCCCATTTTACAGATGAGGTAACTGAGGCACAGAGAGGTTAAGTGACTTGCCCAAGGTCACACAGCTGACAAGTGGCGGAGCCGGGATTCGAACCCATGACCTATGACTCCAAAGTCTGGGCTCTTTCCACTGAGCCATGCTGCTTCTCTGAATCTATGAATCGGAAACGACTCTACACTTAATAATAATAATAATAATTCATTCATTCAATCGTATTTATTGAACACTTACTGTGTTCAGGAGAGATATACTGTTTAGGCATTTAGAGAATGAGTTCCTCACAAAATGCACCCCTAAACATCAATATCTAAAGAAATCACTTAGTTCTTTCAAATTTGTGAAAGATTTAAAAGGAGTTTTGATTGATAGTCATCCATAAAGTTAACGGTTTCAACTTGAAAAGCTTTTATTGAGATCAATGCCCTCCACAAACCTTGCTCCTAGGCTTTCTAGACCTAACTTTTTGCCAGATGAAGCTTAATTTTCCAGAACTTATCTTCATTGCCATAGTGAAAACCTTCTTAAAGATCTGACTTACCAGTCTACTTCTGTTTTATGTCTCTTTGATGCTGAAATTAATCAACCTTCATTTACTTTCTCTTTCAGCTATTCTAGTTCCAGCTCCCGAACACATATAGTAACTCTACTTATCCTCAGAAATAAATGCAGCTAAAGTTACCAAATCAGGTATGCAGAGGATTATATATTTACAAGCTGTTAATGATTGATGTCCCCAAGGGCACCAAATAGAGACTTCAATTTTCTTTACTGAAATAAAACCAACTTCAGGAAAACATAACACCATATTCGAGGGGCTTGAAAAATAGGTAATGCCACAATATCGAGGGCTGTTCCAGCATTAATTAATTGATTCATTCAATTGTATTTATTGAATTGTATTTATTTCTTCCTCCCTTCAAAGCCCTACTGAGAGCTCACCTCATCCAAGAGGCCTTCCCAGATGGAGTCCCCTTTTTCCTCTCCTCCTCCCCCCCGACACCCTACCTCCTTCCCCTCCCCACAGCACCTGTATATATGTTTATACAGATTTATTGCTCTATTTATTTTACTTGTACATATTTACTATTCTATTTATTTTGTTAATGATGTGCATTTAGCTTTAATTCTATTTGTTCTGATGACTTGACACCTGTCCACATGTTTTGTTTTGTTGTCTGTCCCCCTTCTAGACCATGAGCCCGTTGTTGGATAGGGACCGTCTCTATATGTTGCCAACTTGTACTTCTCAAGCGCTTAGTACAGTGCTCTGCACACAGTAAGCGCTCAATAACGATTGAATGAATGAATGAATGAACAATGGGCTCATGTAAACCAGTCTTCGTTCTTCAAAAGGGAGTCAAGAAAGAAGGGGAACCAAGAGCTGCTTTTCGATTTGCCTTTCATTAATTGGAAAATTTGGAGCTGAAGAAATTTAAGGCTTAAAATGAGGAGGAAAGTAATGGGATGATTAAAAAATGGTAAAAGACAATATGACTCTAACAAAAGATAACTTGGGGCCTCAGGCTAAGGGAGGGATTCTGATGAACATGTTACAATGCTTTGTGCCCCTGCTGTGCTGCAGTCACAATCTACAAGAGTTGTGGAAGATGGCACAGGGTCACTGGGATCCAGTAACCCCAGAGAAGCAGCGTGGCTCAGTGGAAAGAGCACAGGCTTTGGAGTCAGAGGTCATGGGTTCAAATCCCGGCTCCGCCAATTGTCAGCTGTGTGACTTTAGGCAAGTCACTTAACTTCTCTGGGCCTCAGTTCCCTCATCTGTAAAATGGGGATTAATACTAATGGCATTTATTAAGTGCTTACTATGCGCAAAACACTGCTCTAATTGCTGGAATCCCCACATGGGACAACTTGATCACCTTGTATTCCTCCAGCGCTTAGAACAGTGCTTTGCACATAGTAAGAGCTTAACAAATACCATGATTATTATTATTATTATCTGGCCCATTGCTGCCAGATGCATGGGGGGAAGGGGCGGAGGTAAAGAGAGTCAGCAACTGGATGTCTATATGCAATGGGAAGCCCATCCAGGCCCTGACTTTATTCATTTCCCTGTCCAAGCCCTACAGCACTTAGGTACATATCTCAGATTTTCATTTATTTATATTCATGTCTGTCTTCTCCTCTAATAATAATAATAATAATAATGGCATTTGTTAAGCGCTTACTAAGTGCCAAGCACTGTTCTAAGTGCTGGGTAGATACAAAGTAATCAGGTTGCCCCACGTGGGGCTCACAGTCTTAATCCCCATTTTACAGATGAGGGAACTGAGGCACAGAGAAGTGAAGTGGCTTGCCCACGGTCACACAGCAAAGTGGCGGAGCCGGGATTAGAACCCACATCCTCGGACTCCCTAGCCTGTGCTCTTTCCATAAAGACCCTTTCCCCTTTTCCCCTTTGCTATCGTCTTCCCCCAGCCCCATCCCCAGCTCTTTCACTACTCTTTCCCATTCCCCTCTGGCAGCAACAGCTGTTTCTCCAAATAGCCACATGGCACAATAATACCATAATTCATTCATTCATTCAATTGTATTTATTGAGCACTTACTGTGTGAAGAGCACTGTACTAAGCACTCGGGAAGTACAACATATACAGACGGTCCCTACCCAACAATGGGCTCATTTCTCTGTGCACACAGAACGTTGTATGATGTTAGACTGTGAGTCCAGTGTTGGGTAGGGACTGTCTCTATGTGTTGCCAATTTGTACTTCCCAAGCGCTTAGTACAGTGCTCTGCACATAGTAAGCGCTCAATAAATACGATTGATTGATTGATTGATTGATGTCGTATGTCATGTGGAAAGCCAAAAATTGTACGACTCTGTGCATCAACAGCTCAAAGGTCTCAGTTTGTTTGGCAGTGCTGCAAAAAAAAAAAAAAGGTTGCCAACCTTTGCACTAGAGACTAGAAATTAAAGAAAAAGATTCTCCTATCTAGGTTGCTAGGTAATGCTAATTATATGTGTAAAAATAGCTGCCTCCTCGTGCAACAAATTTGATTAGAACAGACAACACCAATCAAAAAAAGTAAAAATAAATAACACAGGAATGATATTAAAGATTCACAACTGATGAGTTCACAACTTCTTTTAGGAGAAAATAATTGCATAGTGCCTCCTGCTGATGCATGGAATGCCAGCTGAAATGTAATTAAAAGCAAAAACCAGAGAAGTAAATAAAAAGTATGGTGCAGTGGAAAATGAAAATAAATAAAAAGACACCACAATACCAAGGATCAGTAAGGAAGTTTTTGAGTGGAATGCACTTTTCCCAGCACAGACATTAGGCCTTATATAAAGTATAACAAAATATTTCATAAACTGAATGTCATTAGGGAAAAATTAAACAAATCACAGGGGAATACGGGTGAGTCAAAGTTATTCATTTGTGATTTCTTCAGCGTAGAGCATTTCTGGGGATATCATTTTGAATGTCGTGAGCCCTAGGGTATATTTATTTGAAGGTGAACTTTAATTTATATTTAACTTGCACTGTAGTACCATCACACATGAAGAGTCACTCCGGGATTTCATCACGTTCTAAAAAGAGCTTAGAAAATGAGCCCCTGTCATATTAAAGATCCATATGCAGTTGTTAATCAATCCTCATTCTTCAGTCATCACGAAGAGTAAGATTAGATATCTTTTCCAAGGAGTGTGAATATTTTCTGTAGGTTAGTTTTTAGTATGTTTCTATTTAAAGTGCCTAAGTTAAAATGATAGGTGACTTTTTGAGCTGGGTATAAGCAAACAGGCCACTGTCACTTCACCCATCAATGGTCCTGCATATAGAGAGCTGTTTGGGTGCACTTTGTAATAATAATAATAATAATAACAGTAATAATTGTGGTATTTAAGTGCTTACTATGTTGAGAAGCAGCGTGGCTTAGTGGCAAGAGCCCGGGCTTGAGAGTCAGAGGACGTGGGTTCTAATCCCGGCTCCACCACTTGTCTGCTGTGTGACCTTGGGCAAGCCGCTGAACATCTCTGTGCCTCAGTTACCTCATCTGTAAAATGGGGATTAAGACTGTGAGCCCCACGTGGGACAACCTGATTACCTTGTATCTACCCCAGTGTTTAGAACAGTGGTTGGCACATGGTAAGTGCTTAACAAATACCATCATTATTATGTGCCAGGCACTGTACTAAGTGCTTGGGTGGATACAGGCAAATCTGACAGGACACAGTCTCTGTCCCTGGTGGGGTTCACAGTCTCCCCGTTTTACAGATGAGGTAACTGAGGCCCAGAGAAGTGAGGTGACTTGCCCAAGGTCACACAGCAGACGAGTGGCAGAGGTGGGATTAGAACCCATGACCTTCTGACTCCCAAGCCCGTGCTCTATCCACTATGCCATGCTACTTTTGTATTGTGATGCACCTCTGCTCACCTACTTTCTCACTGCATTCTTTTCCTCTGCAGGAACACAACGGACAGGGAAGAGAGGGGCGTCCTATTATTATTATTAATTACTAATAATATAACATAATTATAATTATAATTATAATATTTTATTATATAGTAGATATAATATATTATTATATATTATTGATGATATTAATATGTAATATTGTATAATTATATTGCATAATAATATTATAATATAGTATAATAGTATTATATTATAATATACCATTATATATTATTATATTATAATAATGTCATTATTATAATATTAATATTATTAATTATTGTTAATGATAATGATAATGGTATTTGTTAAGCGCTTACTATGTGCGAAGCACTGTTCTAAGCGCTGGGGAGGTTACAAGGTGATCAGGTTGTCCCACGGGGGGCTCACAGTCTTAATCCCCATTTTCCAGATGAGGTAACTGAGGCCCAGAGAAGTGAAGTGACTTGCCCAAAGTCACACAGCTGACAGTTGGAGGAGCTGGGATTTGAACCCATGACCTCTGACTCCAAAGCCCGGGCTCTTTCCACTGAGCCACGCTGCTTCTTGAGTGCTTACTGCGTGCGGAGCACTGTCCTAAGCGCTTTGGAGAGTTTGATAGAACAGAATTGGTAGACACATGCCTGATGCAAGATTCTATCATCATTTAGATTATGTATTATAAATTATGAATTTATATCATTGTTTTCCTTCATGTCTTTCTCCCCCTCTAGACTGTTGTGGGCAGAGAATGTCTACCGACCCTATGTTGTATTCTTCCAAGTGCTTAATACACTGATCTGCACACAGTACATGCTCAATAAATAGCATTGATGATGATGATGATTCAGATGGCCAGTATTTTATTTCTTAAATCCGGTGTATTGTTTCAACGACAACATTCTTTCTAGACGATCTGGGTCCAAATCTATTTCTGCCTTCTCTACCCAAAGGCTTTTTTTTTTCCAGGGGGCTTGTCATCTAAATGATTTCAAGCTATTATTATTATGGCATTTGCTAATACTGTGTGTCAAGCACTATTCGAAGCCCTGGGGTAGCTACAAGTTAATCAGGCCAGACCCAGTCCTTGGCCCACATGAGACCCACAGCCTGTGCAGGAGGGAGAACAGGCATAACGTACTGAATCCCCATTTTACAGATGAGGAACCTGAGACACAGGGAAGTTAAGCACTGCCTAAGGTCACAGAGCAGGCAACTGACGGAGGCGAGATTAGACCGCCAGTTGCTCAACTCCCAGATTTGTGCTGTTTCCACTAGATCACGTTGATCCACTTACCGGAAAAGGTGCAGCCGTAATTGGATGTTTTTATGGGGAAGCAGACTGCTGTCTCAGCCGAAGTGACGGCAACTTTCCATCAGTACTCACAGGTACAGTAATCAACTCCTTGGCCTAGATAGGAGAGGCTCCCTGTCCCAATCCTCCTAGTTAAACGCAATTCTAAAGAGAAGGGAAAGAAAAGAAGAAGAGTTTCTACTAACCTGCTTTTGGTTGCGTGGGAGGGGGAGAAGATTACTATTGTATTGATTTTGTTAATGATGTGCATATAGCTATGATTCTATGTGTACTGATGATTTTGACACTTGTCTCCATGTTTTGTTTTATTGTCTGTCTCCCCCTTCTAGACTGTGAGCCCGTTGTTGGGTAGGGACCGTCTCTACATGTTGCCGACTTGTACTTCCCAAGGACTTAGTACAGTGCTCTGCACACAGTAAGCGCTCAATAAATTTGAGTGAATGAACAACAACTTTCCAGATCTGTTGGAAAATAAAAGCCAAGTTGAAACTAAAGTGAAGAAAGGAATGAAATATGTATAATGGAATATATTAAATTAATATATTAATGTATAGAGTATCATCTATTAGTATATATTCTATGTTTTTTATATATTATGCATCAAATATATATAACAGAAGTAGCACTGCATAGAGGATAGAGCATGGGCCTGGGTGTCAGGAGGTCATGGGTTCTAATCCCGGCTCCACCACTGGTCTGCTGTGTGACCTTGGGCAAGTCACCTCACTTCTCTGGGCCTCAGTCACCTCATCTTTAAAATGGGGATTGAGACTCTGAGCCCCATGTGGGACAGAGATTAGGTCCAACCAGATTTGCTTGTATCCACCCTGGTGCTTAGGACAGTGCTTGGCACATAAGTAAGCACTTAACAAATGCCATAACATAATTATTATTATTACCTTTTATTTATAGGGAAAGCAGACTATTTTTTTCTGCAACCAATTGTGAATTTACATTTGATAATTGTGCTTGTTGTTTAAACAAAAATGTTTACCTTTCCTGATCTGGAGCCTTTTCAAGGAGGAAAGATTACTGATTATTTTAATAGTCTCCTGAAAGTATTGACCATTAAACTGAGAAAGTAAAGGAAGTTATAAATAATGCAAATGCTGGAACATCTCTCCTGAAGAAGCTAAAGACCTAGTTTCAAATAGTAGAAAAGTCTTGCAACCTTTCCTTACATCTTGTAACATTCTGTGTCTGAATGCAGGAAAACAGAGAAAAAATTTCTGACAGATGGCTTTGTTGAGATCTAAAACAACTGAAAATTCAATACCTTCCTACCATTCAGGAAGGAAAGCAAAACAGTCACTGTATATTTAGATAATTCTAATAGCTTCATAAGCTATTCAGATATGCTGAGAACTTTAAAGTTCATTTCTCTCTTAGCTAATGCACCCTACTAGCTGTTCAAGTTGTTTACATCTGCTGACAAAAATTCAGATCTGGTACATGAGTCCCTGAAAAGCTGTAAGACTCATATTTCATTTGGCTTTTCCATCTGTTTTTCATTTCTCCCTAACCAATTCAGAAGTGATAATAAGTCCTGGAAAATCTTTTCTGATGCCTTGGATCCTTTGATAATAATATTGAAAGTTTGTTACCTGAAAAATCTAATTGACAGTAGTCTTGCAGGATGAATTTTTAATACAAAATAGCTTAAATTTCTTTAATGAAAGATTTTTAGAGCCATGGCAACACTGCCACATATATTGCAATCTGCTTCTAAAGGTCAGCTCAAACGCATTTGAATTTTAGTACCAAAACTCATAGAAATGGCCTCCAAATAGATTTAGTTCACGACAAAGGGCACCAAACTTATGCTTATATAAGAATAAGAAAGTACTGGTGTTTAAGAAAGAAGAATTTGGAAAGAAAGGTTTTCCAAAGGAAGACAGGTTTTGTCTACAAAGTTGTAGAATGGAAGGTAGAGTAGGTAACTAATTAAAGAACGTGTTTTGACTGTCAGGCCATCTGTGCTGCTCAAAGTTTAAACCTGCCTTTTTATTTGGGCAAGTCAGCCATGGTTTATTCTTTCCCAACAATCTGTATTACATGAGTGGTCAAGGGGCTAATTTTCAGGTCACCAGGCCTCTGAGGGGCTTGGAGAGATGGGATTTTCAGATGAAGCATCCAGAGGGCAAGAAGCAGCATGGCCCAGGGGAAAGAGTATAAGCCTGGGGGTCGGAGGACCTGGATTCTAATCCTGGCTCTGCCAATTGCTTGTTTTGTAACCTTGGGGAAGTCGCTTAAATTTTCTGTACCTCAGTTTCCTCAACTGTAAAATGGAGATTAAATACCTGTTCTCCCTGCGACTTAGACTGTGAGCCCCATTGGGGACAGGGAGTGTGTCCTTCCTAATTAACCTGTACCTACCCAGTGCTTAGCACAGTGTTTGATACTTACCAAGTGCTTACCAAGTACCATTTTAAAAAAGGCCTCCAAATAACCTTTTTTCCTTTGCCACCTTGCTGTGGTCTCTGGTTTGACTCTGCATTGGGCAATGTCTTCTGGCCACGATTCCGCAAGCACAGGCCTGGGAGTTAAAAGGCCACGGGTTATAATCCCAGCTCCGCCGCTTGTCTGTGGTGTGACCTCGGGCAAGTCACTTCACTTCTCTGGGCCTCGGTGACCTCATCTGTAAAATGGGGATTGAGACTGTGAGCCCCGTGTGGAACAGGGACTGTGTCCAACTCAATTTGCTTGTACCCACCCAAGTGCTTAGTACAGTGCCTGGCATATAGTTAGCACTTAACAAATACCATTATTATTATTGTTACTGTTGTTATCATTATTATTCTGCATTGCACCATGATAGCTAGGGTAGAGCCTAGAAATCCTCAAGATGAGACTGGAGCACCTCTGCGCACCATGCTGGGAACATGGATAATAATCAATCTATCAGTCTATGGTGTTTATTGAGCACTTACTATGTGCAGAGCACTGTACTAAGCACTTGGAAGAGTACAATGCAATAGAATTAGCAGACCCAATCCCTTCCCATAATAACCTTACAGTAATAAGATTAAGATCCAAACAGAGTTGGGATCAAATCTCATTACCTATTCACTGCTCCTAATGCAGCTTCTCAATTTCATCAAAGTAAACCCCTGGGCTACCTTAGCATTGGCCTTGTTACCCACTAGACTACTGCAAAACTCGCATGTTGAGGCTATTATAACCAAGGCATTTTGATGGAGACATTTTGACTGATGGGCTAATGATCAATATAAGCAATTTTCTCCAAGTCATATACTGCTGTTCTTGTCTATACTAGGGAATTCATTATACAGATCATTCAAGTTTATATTATTTTCTGCAATTCATTCATTCAATCGCAATGTTGACCTGCTGGTGCTGCACAGAGTAAGTGTCCCTTTTACCCCTTGAGAGTGTGTAGCCACTGGGGTTTTGTAACTGCAGACGCATGAATGTTAAAATCTTGAGAGCGGGATAGAACTACCTGTGGAAAATGAATGAACCAAGTTGTTAGGTGCCTTGAGGGACTTATTTTCAGTTAATGTCATAGAGAATAAATCTAGCAGAGGCTCACATCAGCAACATTCTTTAGAGGAATGGTGATCCTTTAAATTTTACATGGGTTCTATTGTTTTCTACCCAGGAGAGTACTACAGAAACCATCCATAATGCCTAAAGAGTCTCTTTTTTATGGTATCTGTTACACGCTCCATCTATGCTCACTCCCTTGGTGAATTCATTCGTTCCCACGGCTTCAACTATCATCTCTATGCAGATGTCACCCAAACTTACATCTCCTCTCCTGTTCTCTCTCCCTCCCTCCAGGCTTGTATCTCCTCCTACCTTCAGGATATCTCCACCTGGATGTCCGCCCGCCACCTAAAACTCAACCTGTCCAAGACTGAGCTCCCTATCTTCCCTCTCAAACCCTGTCCTCTACCTGATTTTCCCATCACTGTAGATGGCACTACCATCCTTCCCGTCTCACAAGCCCGCAATCTAGGTGTCATCCTTGACTCCGCTCTCTCATTCACCCCACACATCCAATCCGTCACCAAAACCTGCCGGTCTCACCTCCGCAACATTGCCAAGATCCACCCATTCCTCTCCATCCAAACCACTACCTTGCTGGTTCTATTTCTCATCCTATCCCGACTGGATTACTGCATCAGCCTCCTTTCTGATCTCCCATCCTCCTGTCTCTCCCCAGTTCAGTCTATACTTCACTCTGCTGCCTGGATTATCTTTCTACAGACGCACTCTGGGCATGGCACTCCCCTCCTCAAAAATCTCCACTGGTTGCCTATCAACCTTTGCGTGAAGCAAAAACTCCTCACTATTGGCTTCAAAGCCCTTCATCACCTTGCCCCCTCTACCTCACCTTCCTTCTCTCCTACAGCCCTGCCCACACAATCTGCTCCTCTACTGCTAACCTCCTCACTGTGCCTCATTCTTGCCTGTCCCGCCATCGACCCCTGCCCACATCCTACCTCTGGCCTGGAATGCCCACCCTCCTCACATCCGCCAAACTAGCTCTCTTCCCCTTTTCAAAGCCCTACTGAAAGCTCACCTCCTCCAGGAGGCCTTCCCAGACTGAGCCCCCCTTTTTCCTCTGCTCCTCCTCCGCTCCCCATCACCCCTACTCTACCCCCTCCCCACAGCACTTGTGTATATTTGTATATATTTATTACTCTATTTTATTAATGATGTCTATATATCTATAATTCTATTTATCTATTTTGATGGTATTGATGCCTGTCTACTTCTTTTGTTTTGATGTCTGTCTCCCCCTTCTAGACTGTGAGCCCGTTGTTGGGTAGGGATTGTCTCTATCTGTTGCCAAATTGTACTTTCCAAGCGCTTAGCACAGTGCCGTGCACACAGTAAGCACTCAATAAATATGACTGAATGAAGGAATGAATATGTGTCAAGCACTGGAGTAGTTACAAGATAATCAGGCTGGACGCAGTCGTTGTTCCACATCATCATCATCATCAATCGTATTTATTGAGCGCTTACTATGTGCAGAGCACTGTACTAAGCGCTTGGGAAGTACAAATTGGCAACATATGGAGACAGTCCCTACCCAACAGTGGGCTCACAGTCTAAAAGACATTATTCCACATGGGGCTCACCATCTAAGTCAAAAGGAAAATGACTTAAACCTCACTTCACAGGGACTCAGAGATGTTAAGTGACTTGTCCAGGGTCATGTGGCAGACTGGAGGTGAGGTCAAGATTAGGATCCAGGTCCCCTGACTCCCACGCATGTGCTCTTTCCACCAGGTAACCCGGCTTCGCCAGACCACATGGCTTCTCCAACACTAGTGTCCCTGGAGAGTTGAGACTGGGAGACCACAGCCCCTGTCCTTGCCATTAGTTTTAAATTTTATTCACGATATTTGTTAATAAGTGCTTAATATGCACAGTTCTAAGCACTAGAGTAGACACAAGTTAATCAGGTCAGACACAGTCCCTGTCCCACATGGGGCTCACAGTCTAAATAGGAAGGAGAACAGGCTTTGAATCCCCCATTTTACAGTTGAGGAAACTGAGGCAAAGAGAAGTTAAGTGACTTGCCCAAGGTCACAGAGCAGGCAACTGGCAGAGCTGGGATTTGAACCCAGACCCTCTGACTCCCGGGCCTGTGCTCTTTCCACTAGGCCGCAGTGCTTCCCACTGCTTTCAATCCCTTCAGCTGCAGGTAGCAAAAGAGAAACTACCTTCCCAAAACTTGGCCCCTTAGTGAAAATTTTCATTATTTGAGGCCCAGGGTTGTCAGAGTCCTCCTGTTCCCGCCATCGACCCCCGGCCCACGTCATCCCCCGGGCCTGGAATGCCCTCCCTCTGCCCATCCGCCAAGCTAGCTCTCTTCCTCCCTTCAAGGCCCTACTGAGAGCTCACCTCCTCCAGGAGGCCTTCCCAGACTGAGCCCCTTCCTTCCTCTCCCCCTCATCCCCCTCTCCATCACCCCATCTTACCTCCTTCCCTTCCCCACAGCACCTGTATATATGTATATATGTTTGTACATATTTATTACTCTATTTGTTTATTTTACTTGTACATATCTATCCTATTTATTTTATTTTGTTAGTATGTTTGATTTTGTTCTCTGTCTCCCCCTTTTAGACTGTGAGCCCACTGTTGGGTAGGGACTGTCTTTATATGTTGCCAACTTGTACTTCCCAAGCACTTAGTACAGTGCTCTGCACATAGTAAGTGCTCAATAAATACGATTGATGATGATGTTCAGTGAATTGTTTGGACTACTTTGCAGTGTCTGGTGACTGTCCTCATTTGTGGCTATCGTGGTCTTCGAGATAATGTACAGACAGAATCCTCAGGGCACTACAGGTTATGGGTTAAATAGTCTCGCTTGCCTTGTGAATAGGCCTGGACTCAAGCTAATGTAGTTAAACTCTGACCAAAAGTATGCAGCCGTTGTTACTCAACATTTTTGAGAGAGTTCCAGGATTGGTGTCACAAAAACCTTTTCTACTAAAGCCAACTCAAGCAGCTTATGCAGCCGAATTGTGGTCTCTTCATATTACAGTACAGATAATTCTACTGTAGTGAACTCTCCCAAGCACTTAGTATGGTAAGCATTAGAGAAGCAGCGTGGCTCAGTGGAAAGAGCACCGGCTTGGGAGTCAGAGGTCATGGGTTCTAATCCCGGCTCCGCCACTTATCGGCTGTGTGACTTTGGGCAAGTTACTTAACTTCTCTGTGCCTCAGTTACCTCATCTGTAAAATGGGGATTAAGATTGTGAGCCCCGTGTGGGACAACCTGATCACCTTGTATCCCCCCAGTGCTTAGAACCGTGCTTTGCACATAGTAAGTGCTTAACAAATACCATTATTATTTTTTTTCAGTAAATATCATTGACTGATTGATTGTCTGATTGAAGACTACCGATCTTTCATATCTAACATTTTGCCTTACATCTCACGGTCCGAGCTTATAACGCTTCCTCAAAATATTTTTCCAAATTTCAGCTACTGTCACATAGTTGTTTTCCTAATGCTAAGAGAGGGATAGAACTACCTATGGAAAATGAGTGAACCGAGTGATTAGGTGCCTTGAGGGACTTATTTTCAGTTAATGTCACAGATAATAAATCTAGCAGAGGCTCACATAAGCGACATTCTTTAGAGGAATGGTGATCCCTTAAATTTTACATGGGTTCTGTTGTTTTTGACCCAGGAGAGTACTAGAGAAACCATCAATAATGCCTTAGGAATCTCTTTTTTATGGTGTTTGTTACTTGTTTTCTATGTGTCAAACGCTGTTCTAAGCGCTGGAGTAGATACAAGATAATCAGGCCAGACACAGTCCCTGTCCCACATGGGGCTCACCATCTAAGTTGGAGGGAAAACGACTTAAAACCCATTTTATGGAGGAGGTAACTAAGGCACAGAGAAGTTAAGTGACTTCAATCAGTATTCTCTGGTTGGGCTTGTATGGCACATCAGGTCTATGGCTTTTGCTCCAATCATATTTCAGAAACTAATTCAAGTAATCAAGGTTGCGGTGTAATTTAAAACTCTTAATTCAGGATAGGAGAGAGGTGAGTTTATTGAATTATGAGTGATTTATTTTATATCAACCACTGAATAATTAAAAAAATTAAAGCTTCAATTAATTTCAAGGGTATTATAGCAATCCCTCTCCCTATAACTTCAATACTAGTTTCATATAAGTTTGTTAACTTTAGAATCAAAAGCCTCCATTGTGTTGTTTTTGCGTCTCAATCAATAAATAGTATTTATTGAGCTTACTGTGGCAGAGCACTGTACTAAGGGCTTGGAAGAGTACTATGCAATAGGATTAGTAGGCAAGGAGCTTGCACTCTAGTAGGGGAGATGGAAATTAAAATAGAGTGGGAAAGAGAGATAGAAGAGGGATATACAGGAGGGTCATGGGGTCGGGAGTGGGATAAGTAGCTATATGTTGCCAACCTGTACTTCCCAAGCGCTTAGTACAGTGCTCTGCACACAGTAAGCGCTCAATAAATACGATTGAATGAATGAATAAGTACCAGTGTGTTTAAGGGGTAAAGACCCAAGATCAGGGAGAGAGAATAGGGTGGGGAAAAGAGAGGTTAGTTAGGGAAGACCTCCTGGAGGAGATATGATCTTAGGAGGGATTTGAAGATGGGGAAAGTGGCATTCTATGTTTTATAGCAGTAGAGGGCAAATTTAGTGGTTTCTTCCTTTGTTACTTGGTAGAGCCATCCTTGAAATTTGTACATATTTGAACATATTTATTCTATTTATTTTATTTTGTTAATATGTTTGGTTTTGTTCTCTGTCTAGACTGAGACCCCTTGTAGACTGTGAGCCCACTGTTGGGTAGGGACCATCTTGATATGTTGCCAACTTGTACTTCCCAAGTGCTTAGTACAGTGATCTGCACACAGTAAGCACTCAATAAATATGATTGAATGAATGAATGAATGAATGAATGAAATGGACAAGTTCTGCTGCCGTTCTAAATCAGGAATAGCAGGTTATGTTGTAGTGGATTAATGGCACAATTTTGGTCATGTCTCAAAACTGGGGTGGGGCAAAGATCTTCAAAAGATTTGTATTAATAATAATAATAGCAATATTTGTTATGCACTTACTGTGTGCCAAGTACTGTATTGAACACTGGCATAGACATAAGAAAATCAGGTCCTACATGGTCTAAATAGGATAGAGAAGGGGTATTGAATCCTCATTTTACAGAAGAGGGAACTGAAGCACAGAGATATTAAATGATTTGCCCAAGGTCACACAAAAGGTGTGTGGTGGAGTCAGGATTAGAACCCAGACCCTCTGACTCACAGGCCTGTGCTCTTTCAAGGAGGCCAAGTTGCTTCCCAGAAAGTTCGAATTTCAAAAGTGTTAAAAATCAAAGCAGGTTTTTTTTTCTAATCTTCTGGAAAAATTTAATTGATATTTATAAAAATTTCACTTGAAATCCATGTTAGATCATTTCCATTGTGTAGTTTTTGATTGTGTTAATTATGATTTACTCCCTTGGTACAAATGAGTAAGTGATGTGCAGTTCCATAAGTTTTTCACTGTAATTTACTGCTGCCTTTCAAAACTGATTTCCTTTGCAGTCATTAATTCATAATGGCAATTCAATAATAATCTTCAAAGGTCACAATTCTGCTACCAGAATTTCCACTGAGCTTATAATTAAATTGTCAGAATTCATTCTGTCACTGTAATTTTTTTTTCTTGTGCTGACTGATTTATAGCTCTCAATTTTCAGAACTCAGTTATAGAGCTGAACTTGTGCAAAAATTTACAGCCATAGTTGAACATCTAAAAACCTATTACTCACAAGGTGTGGCCTAGAGGAAAGAGCAAGTGCCTGGACATCAGAAGATTTGATTTCCAATCCCAGCAATGCCACTAATTAGCAGTGTGACCTGGAGCAAGTCCCTTAACTTCTCTGAGCCTCAGTTACCTCATCTGTAAAATGGGTATTAATCAATCAATCATATTTATTGAGCGCTTACTGTGTGCAGAGCACTGTACTAAGTGCTTGGGAAGTACAAGTTGGCAACATACAGAGAAAGTCCCTACCCAACAGTGGGCTCACAGTCTAAAAGGGAACAGTGGGCTCACAGTCTAAAAGGGAACAAACATATGAACAAAATAAAATAAATAGAATAGATATGTACAAGTAAAATAAATAAATAAATAAATAGAGTAATAAATAGAGTAATAAATAAATAAATATAAATAAATAGAGTAATATTAAGAGTAATATTAAGACTGTGGGCCCCACGTGGGACAACCTGATCACCTTGTATTCCCCCCAGCGCTTAGAACAGTGCTTTGCACATAGTAAGCACTTAACAAATGCCAATCAATCAATTATATTTATTGAGCGCTTACTGTGTGCAGAGCACTGTACTAAGTGCTTGGGAAGTACAAGTTGGCAACATATAGAGACAGTCCCTACCCAACGGTGGACTCACAGTCTAAAAGGGGGAAGACAGAGAACAAAACCAAACATACTAACAAAATAAAATAAATAGAATAGATATGTACAAGTAAAATAAATAAATAAATAAATAAATAGAGTAATATTAAAACTGTGGGCCCCACGTGGGACAACCTGATCACCTTTTATTCCCCCCAGCGCTTAGAACAGTGCTTTGCAAATAGTAAGCACTTAACAAATGCCATTATTAGTATTATTATTACTATTAAAATGGGGATTCAGTACCTGTTTTCCTTCCGACTTGGACTGCAAGCCCCCAGTGGACAGCTAAGCCCCACTTCCCATACGAAGCCCCACTTTTCCTCATCTCCCACTCCCTCTGTGTCACCCTGACTTGTTCCCTTTGCTCTTCCCTCCTCACCTCCCCACCCCACAGCACTGATGTATATATCTGTAATTTTATTTATTTATACTGATATCTGTTTACTTGTATTGATGTCTCTCTCCCCCCCTCTAGACTGTGAGCTCATTGTGGGCAGGGATTCTCTCTCTTTATTGCTGTATTGGACTTTCCCAAGCACTTAGAACAGTGCTCTGCCCACAGTAAGCACTCAATAAACATAATTGACTGACTGAATGAATGAATGACAGCTACAATGTCCACCCTGATTATCTTGTATCTACCTCAGCACTTAGTACAGTGCTTGGCACATAATAAACACTTGACAAGTGTTACAATGTTTATTATTTGCTTTGGTCAAATCAGGATTAGTTTTTTTGATCAGGTATCAGGGTTGGTTTCTTTAACTCCTTAATATTATTACTAGCTTTCCATATTTAAAAATAAAAATTTTCATTACAAGCGTATGTAGTTGTCTTACACAGTCAAAGATGACACTTCTGAAATTGAAAACTATCTAAATGAGTGAGTGGGACTGAAAAAGCCAATGCATGACCAACTGTCCATTTCACATTGTGACAATGGAGACAGTCATTAGGTTTGCAGTCACAGCCCCCACTTACTGTGTCTGACACTGCTTTTTATTGCTCCTTGACGGGTAGTTATATTGGATGGAGTTATAAACTCCACTGAAGTCCACAAAGATTACATCTTTTGGCCCTCTCTTGTTTATCATAGAAGAAAATTAAAGTGTCCTGTTCCAATTTGTTTTTCACTAATTCATGATGGTTGTGTTTTAGGTAGCTTGTACCCTTCCTGTGGCTACAAATTGGTTATTTATAATTCATTCTAGTATCTTTGTTTTAATATCTTCTTCTGGAGAGTAAAAACTCTCAGGTATCAATTTTGCTACCAGATAGTTTTTTTGTCTAGGTTTCCCAAATTTCTCCAGTGACAAGCAAATGATCATCTGATGACCATATACTTATCTCTAAAACAAAATCATTATCAATCAATCAATGGTATTTATTGAGCACTTACTATGTGCAGAGCACTGTACTAAGCGCTTGGGAGAGTACAGTACAACAGAAATAACAGACACATTCCCTGCCCATAATGAGCTTACAATTTGATAGTCTTCAGCCGACAATCTTACAGGCCACCATTACTGACCTCTCCAGTGACTGAGAGAAAGATTTTTAAAGAATTGTTACAAGAAGACCAAGCAACAAGAGCCCGGGCTTTGGAGTCGGAGGTCATGGGTTCGAATCCTGGCTCCGCCACTTGCCAGCTGGGTGACTTTGGGCAAGTCACTTGACTTCTCTGGGCCTCAGTTACCTCATCTGTAAAATGGGGATGAAGACTGTGAGCCCCCTGGGGGACAACCTGGTCACCTTGTAACCTCCCCAGCGTTTAGAACAGTGCTTTGCACATAGTAAGCGCTTAATAAATGCCATTATTATTATTATTATTACCCAGTAAGCGGTGACATGTTCCATTATCCCTAGGCATCATGGAGGTAAGGGGCAGAAGTGCGTAGCCTTCAGTGTGTGTTTTGGGGATTTTTTGGTAAAGAAAAAATGACTTCTCAAGAATTTCTCAAAGAATCACAGTCCTGAAGAAAATCCTTAGGAAAGAGTCCCCCAAACCGATCAACTTCTTCCCCAGCCTTCCAGTAGTTTTTCAACACCTGGATACCACTGCTCCTCAGGTGAGGTAACTGCCCCAACCCCACAAAAACAAGTGACAAGTGAATACCGTGTATGAATTGACCAAAATACAGAAAACGGTAATTGGGCCAACTGGGATTCAAAGGCTCAGTGGCAATGGCTTATTCCTCCAGTGCAATGAATCTGCCAAACATCAGCATCTTTGTTGCTCACTGATGACAATATAATGAGGTAGAGAGAAGAGAAAGTGAGAGGAGGAAAGAACAAAGTTGACTTATGCTGTACTGTGAGCCAGTTGATCGACCGACAAGTCCATTTTCCCAAGAGAGAGAAAGCTACGATCAGTTTGGTTAATTTAATCGATCTCGATTAATATACAATTTATATATAGTAGTAATAACAATAATCTAGCCCATTTCAAATCCCAGACCAAAAGTTTGGTAATGCAGAAATCTGAAAAATAAATAATTTTAAAAATACTCGATTTTAACACAATCAACAGTCAAAAAATGGATATAATTTCAGAACAAGCATGAGACTGCCACCACTGTGATAAAAAAAAAAAAAAACCTTGAATTTGGGTGCAGGGCCATGTCATCTAATTCTACTGTTCTCTCCCAGGGCCTTTTAGCACAGTGCTCTGCTCACCAGAGGTGCTCAACAAACACGGTTGATTGTTGATTAATTGTTGGGGGATATATCAAAAGCAGGTCAAAGCATTTTACTTGTACATATCTATTCTATTTATTTTATTTTGTTAGTACGTTTGGTTTTGTTCTCTGTCTCCCCCTTTTAGACTGTGAGCCCACTGTTGGGTAGGGACTGTCTCTATATGTTGCCAACTTGTACTTCCCAAGCGCTTAGTACAGTGCTCTGCACACAGTAAGCGCTCAATAAATACGATTGATGATGATGAGGTACATCTGACTATAGTTAGGATTGGTTTAATCATGTTGTGCAGCTGCTTCTGAAACCAAGTCTGCCGACAAAGTAGCTCCTCTCCTCACTCCATTTCCCACTGATGGCAAATGTGAATGTTTACAGAATGTTTACAATATTCAAATTATAACTCTGAGAATAAAGTGCCATTACAGAATTCTAGAATTTTATTGGTTTGGCGACTCATTACTGGCAAGCCCAGAATGTTTGCCTGCTACAGCATGGCTCAGTGGAAAAAGCATGGACTTTGGAGTCAGAGGTCATGGGCTCAAGTCCCGGTTCCGAAACTTGTCAGCTGTGTGACTTTGGGCAAGTCACTTAACTTCTCTGGGCCTCAGTTACCTCACCTGTAAAATGGGGATTAAGACTGTGAGCCTCCCTGTGGGAAAACCTGATCACCTTGTAACCTCCCCAGTGCTTGGAACAGTGTATTGCACATAGTAAGTGCTTAATAAATGTCATTATTATTATTACTCACCCCTTCTTTTTTATCATTATATCCTTGCTTTTTAAAAAATCATTCATTAATCATTCACTTATTCATTCATTAATCTTCAAAATACAATACATGTGACCACTGATGTTATTACTCTTTGAACATTTCCTCTCTTTTAGAAGCCCCTCCCAGAGTCCTGGCATGAAAATTAGCAACCTACTCTGAGGAGTCACTCCAGATCCTCTATTTTAGCAGTAACAACTGTTCCAAAATGTCTTAGTGAAATTAATTTGTCTATGCCGCTTAAATTTGGATAGGGCGTTAGTGAAATGGGAGTATTTACATCTAATAATTATTTCAAAGACAGCCTCTGATCTGAAAGAGCTTTCTTCAGATTCTATGTTTTGTTAACTATCAATAATATTACCTAGGGCATTACATTGCTAAAAACATTTTTTGAATGCAATGTTTCCTGGGCCCCAGCTTATTTATTTCTGCCCAAGACGTACTTATTCAAACTTATTCAAACATACCTGGCTTAGTGGTCTCTTGGTATACGGCCTTTCAAATATTCTCATTTATGTATACTGTGCTGAAGCTTGCTCAGCATATGGCCCTTCTGAGAGAATTGTGTAGTACTCCTGGAAGCTTTAAAACAGAATTTAGTCTTGCCTAATCTTCAGAGACTGCACAGTGAAGAATAATAACAAACTCTAGCAGTTCTACTGCACCTTTCATAACTACAGGGACCCCAAACCCCTCTCAGCCACTACGTGTCTAGGTCAGAATGTATCAGTTATGCAAGAATGGCAAAGAAAAATAAGGCGGCTGTGACAGCAGGTGGAAATGAAGTCCTTTTATTCAAGACGACAATTGGCAACAGGTGGGCATCGGACCCAGCTCTTGCTCTGCAGACAGGCCAGGCTCCTGCTCCTCCTTGCCTCCAGGATGTGCCAAAGATATGCAAAATTCCCATAATCTCCCCATCCCACCCTCACTTCTGGCAGTGCTCAATCGACCACTCTGGAGGAGAGTCTTGCCCTCAGACTTTTCCAAATATGCCTCTCACTCAATAACTTTGTAGCATGATCCTCCACTAACCAGAGAATGGAGTGGGTGGAAGATCGAGAAGCAGCTTGGCCTAGTGAAAAAGATCATGAGCCTAAGGAGTCAGAGGACCTGGGTTCTAATCCCAGATTTGTTCCTTGCCTGCTGTTTGACCTTGGGCAAGTCACTTAACTTCTCGGTACCTCAGTTTCCTCAACTGTAAAACAGGGATTCAATACCTGTTCTCCCTCCTACTTAGACTGTGAAGCACATGTGGTAAGGGGGCTGTGTCCAACCTGATTGCCTTGTATCTAAATCAGCACTTAGTGCTTGACATATAGTAAGTGCATAATAAATACCATTAAAAAAATATCCAATGTTCCCTAAGACTCTCCCAAACTTGGGGCTGGGCCACATGGAGAGACCAGAGACCTCATTTTCTCCTACGCCAAGGACAGTCAAATAGATATATATATATACAAAAACATGCACATATATATATACACACATAAGAAGGACACATAAATATATTTTTACACAGGAACACAGAAACTAGGACACAAACAAGAAGACAAATCCAGAGCGCTGTGGTACAGTGCTCTTCAGCTATTTGGTAGTTTATAAATATGAATACTCCTACTACTACAGAGGCCCAAAATCACCGAAACACACTGCAGAATTGTGACACCAATGTGGAGACAAGAGTGTAGGACCGAAAGAGGTGAGTCATAGAAAAAAGCAAATAAAAAGGAAAAAAACAAACAGAAAAGGGTAATGGTAAGGACATTGTGAAATGCTCAAGGAAAGCATGGGAAAAATCCTTAAGTGTTGGATTTTTCCTTGTTGACACCTCCCTTCCTTCCAAAGGAGGAATTTTCTATTATTCATTCATTCATTCAATCGTATTTATTGAGCTCTTACTGTGTGCAGAGCACTGTACTAAGCGCTTGGGAAGTACAAGTTGGCAACATATAGAGATGGTCCCAACCCAACAACAGGCTCACAGTCTAGAAGGGGGAGACAGACAACAAAACAAAACATGTGGACAGGTGTCAAGTCATCTGAATAAATAGAAATAAAGCTAGATGCACATCATTGACACAATAAATAGAATAGTAAATATGTGCAAGTAAAATAAATAGAGTAATAAATCTGTACAAACATATATACAGGTGCTGTGGGGAGGGGAAGGAGGTAGAGTTGTATTCTCTATTGCTATTATTATATTTGTTAAGCTCTTACTAAGTGTCAAGAAACTCCTCACCCTGGGCTTCAAGGCTGTCCATCACCTCGCCCCCTCCTACCTCACCTCCCTTCTCTCCTTCTCCAGCCCAGCCCGCACCCTCCGCTCCTCTGCCGCTAATCTCCTCACCGTACCTCGTTCTCGCCTGTCCTGCCATCGACCCCCGGCCCACGTCCTCCCCCGGGCCTGGAATGGCCTCCCTCTGCCCATCCGCCAAGCTAACCCTCTTCCTCCCTTCAAGGCCCTACTGAGAGCTCACCTCCTCCAGGAGGCCTTCCCAGACTGAGCCCCTTCCTTCCTCTCCCCCTCGTCTCCCTCTCCATCCCCCCAACTTACCTCCTTCCCTTCCCCACAGCACCTGTATATATGTATATATGTTTGTACAGATTTATTACTCTATTTATTTATTTATTTATTTTACTTGTACATATCTATTCTATTTATTTTATTTTGTTAGTATGTTTGGTTTTGTTCTCTGTCTCCCCCTTTTAGACTGTGAGCCCACTGTTGGGTAGGGACTGTCTCTATATGTTGCCAATTTGTACTTCCCAAGCGCTTGGTACAGTGCTCTGCACACAGTAAGCGCTCAATAAATATGATTGATGATGATGATGATGATGGGGCGGGTACAAGTTAGTCAGGTCAGAAACAATCCATGTCCCATATGGGGCTCACAGTCTAAACCAAATGTCAACCTACTCTGTGTACCTCAATCTCATCTATCTTGCCACTGACTTCTCTCCCATGCCCTGACTCTTGCCTGGAATACCCTCCTTCTTCATATCTGACAGATGATCATTCTCCCCCGCTTCAAAGCCTTACTGAAGGCACAGCTATTCCAAGAGGTCTTCCCTGACTAGTCCCTCATTTCCTCTTCTCCCACTTCTGTGTCGCCCTTGTATTTAGATTTGCACCCCTTAACCCCCCACCCCCTGCCCCACAGCACGTATAAACACATCCCTGATTTATTTATGTTAATGTTTGTCTCCCCCTCTAGACTGTAAGCACATTGTGGGCAGGGAACGTGTCTGCCAACTCTGTTACACTGAACTCTTCCAAGTGCTTAGTACAGTCCTCTGCCCATGGTAAGTGCTCAATAAATAAGATTGATTGAACACTAACGTTAAACTTTAATTGTCATTGTAAGTCCTGGAAACCTACTCTACTTTGTCACCCTGTAACCTCCCCAGCGCTTAGAACAGTGCTTTGCACATAGTAAGCACTTAAAAAATGCCATCATTATTATTCTCTGGGCCCCAGTGACCTCATCTGGAAAATGGGGATGAAGACTGTGAGCCCCCCGAGGGACAAACTGATCACCTTGTAACCTCCCCAGCGCTTAGAACAGTGCTTTGAACATAGTAAGCGCTTAACAAATACCATCATTATTATTATTATTATTATTACTTGATGTCCTGTGTAAGGATAGGGAACAGGATGAGGCGGAGAGGGAAAAAAGTTTGTCAGATACAAGCAAACTATTTTGGGCCGGTTTTATTTTGGAGTGACAAAATTGCTGAAGTCAGGGGAGAGGACTTCCCCATCTCCTACTGTCCCCCCACACTGGACTACCCTGAAACCCCTCTCTTTGCATCTTCATCCACTTCCATGGACTCCTCATCCCAAGATGAAACCTCAAAGTATGACTCACTCCTGATAAGTGAGAGAACAGTTATTTGAATAAATGATCTGCAGGCTCTCCCAGCTCATTCTCAGAAACTCATCCCACCAGTGCAGTTTGGTTACCCTGCTCCCCACATTCCTTCCCCTTTAGCTGAGCCCCTGAACCCCTAGAATCAAAAAAAGATTCCCCACGCCCGAGCACCCATACCTTGAAAGCTATAACTGGACTTATAATTTTTAGTTACCCTTTAAATCCATGGCAAGCCATGCTGGGGGTGTTTAAATACAATTATTAGAGGTATTAGACTGTGAGCTCATTGTAGGCAGGGTACTAACCCTATCGGACCCTCCCAGGCGCTTGTGAGAAGCAGCGTGGCCTTTTGGAAAGAGCACAGGCCTGGGAGCTAGAAAATCCTGGGTTCTAATCTCAGCCCCCGCCGCTTGTCTGCTGTGTGACCTGGGGCAAGCCACTCGAATCCTCTGGGCCTCAGTTCCCTCATCTGTAAAATTGGATATTAAAACTGTGAGCCACATGTGGGACAGGGGCTGTGTGCAACTTGATTAGGTTGTATCTACCCCCGTGCTTAGTGCAGTGCCTGGCAAATAGTAAGCGCCTAAAAAATGCCATTTTTAAAAAAAGCACTCAGTACAGTCCTCTTTACCTGTAAACTTCTAGAGGGTAGGGATCACGTCTACCAATTCTATTCTTCACCCAGTAGAAGAATTCTATGCTTCATCCTCCTCACCCAGTAGACTGTAAACTTCTAGAGGGTAGGGATCATGTCTACCAATTCTGTTGTACGCTCCCATGTACTTGTCCAGAATCATTCACTTTAAGACTCTCTATCAGTGTTTGTACATATTTATTACTCTATTTATTTATTTATTTATTTTACTTGTACATATCTATTCTATTTATTTTATTTTGTTAATACGTTTGGTTTTGTTCTCTGTCTCCCCCTTCTAGACTGTGAGCCCACTGTTGTGTAGGGACTGTCTCTATATGTTGCCAACTTGTACTTCCCAAGGGCTTAGTACAGTGCTCTGCACACAGTAAGCGCTCAATAAATACTATTGATTGATTGATTGAATGTGTCTTTATTGTTGTATTCTGTTCTCGCAAGTGCTTAGTGCTCTGCACACAGTAAGTGCTCAATAAATACGATTGAGTGAGCATTAGTCACATAATTCTCCGCACTCAGCAAATACCACTGATTGACAATAAGCTGACATAATTCATTACAACAGAACAATAGGGATAGGGATTTTGAGTTATGTAAACATTCAGGATCATGTCAAAGCCTGCCCATTTTTAGGTGTCAGACTTGAGGAGCTGCTGAGGACAATTTTTTTTTTTAATCGAAAGGTGAACACTCCTATTGAGATGCAGAATGCAAAGAACAGTTTAATTGCAGAATTGAATGTGATACTCTTTCTCCCCTTGAGAGTGTTATCATGTCTACAATAGGGAACCTGCACGGAAACTTGAAAAAATAAAAGAATCTGAATGAGCACCATCTGCTGCTTAATGGCTGTTGTGGTTCCCAGTTTCACTAACTGGTCTCTTGTGCCACCATTTAGCACAATTCCCCTTGAAAACTCTGATGGACTTTCAGAGACAAGACAGCAGATCCATGGTACAGCTTGGGCTTGCATTCTCATTATCACTGGCAGATTCAAGATCAACTCCTGATCCATTAATCAATCAATAGTACTACTAATTGCAGAGCACTGAATTAAGTGCTTGGGAAGATACATAATCCCTATCCTTGAGTTGTTTGCAATCTAGCAGGGGAGACAGATACTTCTCTATTTATTTTACTTGTACATATTTACTATTCTATTTATTTTGTTAATGATGTGCCTCTAGCTTTATCTCTATTTATGCTGATGACTTGACACCTGTCCACATGTTTTGTTTTGTTGTCTGTCTCCCCCTTCTAGACTGTGAGCCGGTTGTTGGGTAGGGACCGTCTCTATATATTGCCAACTTGTACTTCCCAAGTGCTTAGTACAGTGCTCTGCATACAGTAAGTGCTCAATAAATACGATTGAATGAATGAATACTAAAAGGAACAGGTTGCAGAAGGAAAAAGGGGTATGTACAAAAATGAGTGCATAAGTTAATAGAGCAAATAAAAAATACTCGTAAGTTTCCTGGTCAGTTGTGAGCACACCGGTGTTTAGGTGGTGTAAAAGTGCTGAAGAGGCAGTTGGGGAATATAACCTGGGGAGATTAGTGATTAATTGGGGAAGACTTAGAGAAAATATGATTTAAGAAGGTCTTTGAAGATAGGGAGACCTATGGTCTGTTGGATTTGAATTGGGAGGGAGTTGGTTGAAGTTGAGGGAAGGGTTGGGAGAGACAAGAATGAGGCGCAATGAGTAGTTCAGCTTGAGAGGAACAAAGAGTATGAGCTGGGATACAGAGAGAGAAGAGAGTTGACGGAGTGCCATAAAGTCAATGTCCAGAAGTTTCCACTTGATGTGAAGAGGAAAGGGTAACCATTAGAGGTTTTTGAGAAGTGGGACGAACAGTGGAAGAATAGTTTTGTAGCTTTATTATATTATTATTATATCACATATTATTATATTAAAGTTTATTAAATTATTATATTAAAGTAATTATAGCTTTAATTCTATTTGTTCTGACGATTTTGACACCTGTCTACATATTTTGTTTTGTTGTCTGTCTCCCCCTTTTAGCCTGTGAACTCGTTATTGGGTAGGGACCGTCTCTATATCAATCAATCATATATATGTTACTGACTTGTACTTCCCAAGCACTTAGTACAGTGCTCTGCACACAGCGCTCAATAAATATGACTGAATGAATGAGTGAATGTTGTAGAAAAATGATTCGGTCAGCAGAAGGAACTGTATTGGAGAGGGGAGAAAGTGGGGGCAGGGAGAAGCCTATGAAGTAGGTAATCAATGTCCTGAAGTGCTGGATAGCCTTCCTCCATTGCTTCTAATTCCTGTATCATCTACCATCGCTATCCTGCCTGGATTCTGGGAACCACCCTGAAAAACACTCTCCGTTCATTTGGACTGACCTGCTGACTCCAGGGGCACTCCCCACCCCCACGGACCCCACCTAAACTTAATACTATTTCCCCTATCTGTAATCTATTTAATATCTGCCTCTCCCTGAAGACAGGGCTGTGTTTACCAGCTCTGCTGTGTTGTACTTTCCCATGTACTTAGTACTGTGCTCTGCACACAATAAGTGTTCAATAAATACCACTGACTGATTGATTAGAGAGGGGGGGCAGTGCCTCTGTCCTGCCTGCAGTCTCCACCTTGTGCCTGCACTTTGCTGTCATCTGGTTTTTCTGGAAATGAATGCCAGGGAGGGACACATAAAGTCCTGTATTTTGGTGAAACAAGTCCTCCTCCACAGGATCGGAGAACAGGCAAAGTCAGTCTGCAAGAACTATAGATCCAAATTCTCAAAACTGAAATCTAGTACTCATACCTAATAACAAATCCGAAAGTCAATCAAAAAACGATAAAGTCAACACGATTAAAATCAATTATCCTGATGGCTAACAGTTACAAGATTGCTAAGATGGAGAAATATTCATTGTATAAAAATCGTTTAGGTTTGTCCTGTGGACTCCCGACCAATATGAATGTCCTTCACTGGCTATCAGAATTTGAGCAGCTGGAGTGAAATTTTTTGAGTCTTTTTTGATACCAGACTACCCATTCTTAGATGTGAGGGGATTTGGAGGCCTAAAGCTAAGAGACTGAAACTCACAGCTTACACATAGGACTGAACTGCTGAGGAAAAAAGAAACGAGGAGACCTTGAGACTGGGCAATGAACCAGAAAGAGGAGCTAGGCAAAGGAACCTTCACTGGGGTCAACCTGAAGAACAGTTACAGCTCAGAGCAACTCGACTAGGCCGACTCCCTGTGAAGATGACAACTAAGGGGGAAAAGGAGGATGATAAAGATAAGAAAGGGTAGGGGCTGAAACAGAGGCAATCACGGGGGGGGAATTGGGGATCCTGGCTGCATCCAGGTAGTAGCAGTAGCATTTATAATATGCTGACTATGTGCAGAATACTGTACTTAGCGCTGGGAAAGAATGCATAGTTGGGAAAAAGACACAGTCCCAGTCCCTTAAGGGACTCACTATCACAAGCTAGGGCTGGGAATGGGAGTAGCTCAGTGTCTAAAATGGCAGCTTACAGAATGCTTAATGTTTTCATTTGTGGAGCCAAATTGGCCAAGCATGGTGGTCTTCTCATGGGGGAGAGTGGAAATTAAATAAACTCATTTCCCCATCCATCTTCCCCACACTGTTGGCTGTGTACCTCTTAAACACTTTGAAACTCACTCCAGTCCCAACCACTTATTCAAACATCCTTTATACTCTATGATTTCCCCTATTTGTAATTTATTTTAATGTCTGTTTCTCCTTGTAAACTCTAAGATCCTCACACGCAGGGACTGAGTCTACCAACTCTATTGTAATGTACTTTCCGGAGTACTTAGTCCCATTGCTGTGCACACAGTAAGCACTCAGTAAATACCACTGATTGACTGACTGGTGCCAATGGAACACTGAATCTGCATCGATCACTCGCTATGGCCATATTACTTCTTGAAGGGGAATGATAGCACTTTTAAAGAGGAGAGGTTAGTTTAAAATTTCTGATGGACCAAAGCAGTTAGTCAGGCACTGTCCTCTCATACAGATTTATTTAGGATTTATTACAGATTTATTTATTAAGTAGGGAATGGGGGCAAGAGGAAGCAAATTGTATCACACCTGGGTTTACTATCAATCAATAGTATTTATTGAGCACTTACTATACGCAGAGCACTGTAGTAAGCACTTGGGAGAGTACAACTTAACCTGACCTTCATGAGTATATTTAATCACCAGACACAAAATCACCAGACACAAAACTCTGTATCTCACAGGTTTGATAAAGAAAAAGAAAGTAGTAGATGGAGGGTTGGAGAAATTTTAAAAGTCTGTGTAGTGGATAAAAATAAATTTCAGGACTTGGAAATAAATGGAGAATTAATAGAGTGTAGGAATGCAGAGATATAGATCTCTTATAGTTAAATATGGTGGTGAAACTTGTTCATCCTTTTAAGATCAAACTGAGTCGATCATCTCATTCTGTATTCACACTAAATGGACCTCTTGTGATTTTTTCTGAAGGAGATGGCAGTTTTAAAATGTTTGCAGTTCCTATCTAGAGATGTGTCAGGATCCTTTATCAGTTTTCCTTGCTGGCATTTTAGAAGTGATTTGAAACTTGCCTATTTTAAAGTATAGATGGAAGAGATACTATAGTTATTACTCAAATTTATTGTATTTTCAAAAAGCTTGCAAATATATTTCACATTTCATTACTTCGGGTCATAAAATGATAGATCAAAAACTTAAAATTCAAGTCACTTCTTGGAACAGCTCAAATACTGGAAGGTTCCCCAAGATGTGTAGCGTATAGCTGATGCTGATACATTATTTCAGATTTCTTCAGCTTTATCACCAGGTCCCAATATTGGACTGACTCTGCAGAGCAGCCCATAATCATTCATTCATTCATTCAATTGTATTTATTGAGCGCTTACTGTGTGCAGAGCACGGTACTAAGCGCTTGGGAAGTACAAGTTGGCAACATATAGAGACGGTCCCTACCCAACAGCGGGCTCACAGTCTAGAAGGGGGAGATAGACAACAAAACAAAACATATTAACAAAATAAAATAAATAGAAAAAATATGTACAAATAAAATAGAGTGATAATCACCTGCATGTCTTCTTGAATTTGTGGTAAACACACTGATACAGAATTGAAACAGGTTTGTGAAACAGGAGGATACTGTTGGCTCTTACCTATGCCTAAATGACTGTCTTAGACTTTCAAGGATGTTCAAAGACTGTTGAATTAGAAGCATTTCCTTGGAGGATTGGAAGCATAGTCTAACATCTGCATCAAGGTCCCTTGTTGCTTCCTCCAGCTATAAATGGAACAGGGCTGGATCTATTTCACAGATGGGCTTTAATCCATTGGTGATGGGGTATAGAGCAGATGGCAGATGCCAGGTCTGAAGGTAGTCCTCATCCCCTTGGAACTGGGCTACCTGTCCTGCCCTGACAGCTTTATGAAGCCTACCCAATCACTGGAGCCAAGACAGGGCCCTTATAATAAAAAAATAATAATAACGATAGTATTTCTTAAGCGCTTACTATGTGTCAAGCACTGTTCTAAGCACTGGGGTAGGTACAAGCTAATCAGGTTGGACACAGTCCCTGACTCACATGGAGCTCAGTCTTAATCACCATTTTACAGATGAGGTGATTCAGGCACAGAGAAGCTAAGCGACTTGGCTAAGGTCACACAGCAAAGTGGAGAGCTGGAATTGGAACTCAGGACCTTCCAGGGCCGTACTCTGTAATACACTCTAGGCCGTGACTCCCACCTGGTCCCAGTTTTAGCATGGCACAAGCATGTCTGATCCCTTCCCACTGCCCTAAGGAGTAAGCTTTCTACCAGTTAATCAATCAATCAGTGTTATTTATTTTATTGAGTGCTTACTGTGTGCAGAGCACTGTACTAAGCATTTGGGAAAGTACAATGCAATAGAGCCAGCTCACCAGTCACCAACTCACCAGTAATAGTCTTCTGATGAATCCAACTCAGTTTGGTTGAAACAGGAAAATTTTAAGGACCCTTTTTCTAGTCCCTAGCGCATTCTTAATTGAGCTTCATCAGTTAGCTCCTTAGCTCCCAGATCTTCTCCCTCAGGAACCTCAGATGGAGAATCTGCTCTTCCTCATGACTCATAAAGTCTCCTCCCTAGCTAGCCTCTTCTTCTCTGTTGAGGGTGTTGCTGAATAGCAATGAGACCAGGAAACCAATATCCTCAGAGGTCGAGATGTCTTACTGTCTGTAGAACTTGTATTTGAAATGTTTTTACAGAAGTGATGGATGAATTGCACTGAGCCATCCCATCTTTCACTTGATCACCTTGTGGCTAATAATATGGGGAAGCAGTGTGGCCTAGTGGAGAGAACATGGGCTTTAGAGTCAGAAGGATCTGGGTTCTAATCCCAGGTCCATCTCTCGTCTGCTGTGTGACCTTTGGTAAGTCACTGAACTTCTCTGTGCCTCAGATTTCTCAACTGTAAAATGGGGTTACCTGTTCTTTTTCTTAATTAGACTGCGAACCCCATGTGGGTCAGGGACTGTGTACCACCTAATTATCTTGCACCTATCCCTGGGTTTAGAACAGTGTTTGACTAGTAACTGCTTAACAAATACCATTAAAAATATACAATAGGGCACTCGATTAGGGTAAGGGCTCAGTCTAGGACTCTAAGGCACAGTGTTTTTGTGTGTTCTCTCCAGAATCCAGCTGGGTCCTCTTCCAATTTATTCACCATGTTTGCTATACAAATCACTGGGGTCTTCACTAGCAGATGGGTGGTTAGAGATAAGGAGGTTTAAGATAGGTAAGTGACAGTTGTAGATAGTAAAAGAATGGGGAAAAAGGAGATAAGACCTTAAAGCTCATGTAAACATCAAAGCAAATAACTCCAGTGCAGGAAGCCTGTGTGCCAATTTATGAGAAAGTGGATGGAAACAAGAGTTGTATTTGCATGGGGACAAAATGTCTGTTTTGGAGTTGTTTGGGGTGTGTCTCATAAAGTTTAGTCCCTTGAAGTATAATAATGCTTGTGAAATCTGTCACCATCAAAAACCTAAAAAAGTGTATCTCAATATCTCAAATGAAAATGAAAAGGAGAATTTTAAGGGCTCATTACTTCACTCCTAAAGAACACTCCAATGGTTACCCAATTACTAATACATTGAACAGAAACCCTTGACCATTGGCTTCAAGGTATTCCAGTGCTTAGAACTGTGCTTGGCACATAGTAAGTGCTTAATAAGTACCATCATCATCATTCCTTTAGCTGTCTCCCGCTCTACCTAAGCCACTCTTTTATACTATACATCCTACTCTTCGTTCTTTCCAAGCTCACTTTTCACTGTATGTCATTCTCACTTTTCTACCTACAATCCAAGGCTCATGCTCTTCCTCCTGCCTGGAACCCCCTTCCTGTTCAAATCCACCAAACCATAGTTCTCCCTATCTTCAAAACCCTTCTGAAATCCCATCTCCTCCAGGAGACTATTGCTGATTAATTTTTCTTCTTCCCAGGTCACTTCCTCTCTACTATTATCTCAGCATTTTTGTACTCACTGCTTCCCATTGCACTTTACAACATCTCATTTTACTTACTGTAACAGAGCTCCTCATCTTCACCACCCAAACCCTAGCCTCCCTGTCTTTGCCATCACTGTACACAACACCACTATTTTCCGTCTCACGAGCCGGTAAACTTGGCATTTATTCTTGACTCATCCCTCTCGTTCAACCCACATATTCAGTCTATCACCAAATCTTGTCAGCTCTGTCTTCATGATATTATTTTAATCCATCATTTCCTGTCCATCCAAACTGCTACCACCCTGACCCAAGTATTCATCATGGCCCGCCTTGACTACGCACCAGTTTCCTAGCTGTTCTTCCTGCATACTGTCCCTCCCCACTCCAGTCCTTACTTCACTTGGCTGTCCAGATCATTTTTTTAAAAAAAACCTTCAATCTATGTCTCCCCACTCCTCAAAAATCATCAATGGTTGCCCATCTACCACTGCAACAAACTGAAACTATCAGCTTTAATGCACTCAATCAGCTCTCCCCCTCCTGTTCTACCTCACCGATTTTCTACCACAACCCAGCCTACACACTCTGCTCCTCCAATGTCAACTTTCTCACTGTACCACACTCTTTTCTATCTTGCCTCCAACCCCTTGTCTATGTCCCCCCACCTGGAATTCCCTCTCTCTTCATGTATGAGAGACCATCACTCTCCCCGCCTTCAAAATCTTTTTAAAATTACAACTCCTCTAAGAGGCCTACCCCAACAAACCCCTCATTTCCCCTACTCCCTCTCTTTTTTTTAAAAATGGTATTAGTTAAGCCCTTACTGTGTGCCAGGCACTGTACTAAATGCTGCAGTGGGTACGACATAATTGGGTTGGACACAGTCCATTTCCTAAATAGGGCACACAGTCTTAATCCCCATTTTACAGATGAAGTAACGGAGGTACAGAAAAGTTAAGTGAGTTGACCAAGGACACACAGCAGGCATGTGGTTAACCTGGGTTTAGAACCCAGGTCCCTTGACACCCTAGTCCAAATGCTTTTAATTAGGTAGCATTCCCCCTCTTCCTTATGCATTACTTATGTATTTGGATCTGTACCCTATAGGTGTTTGATAGCCACCCTCCATCTCAGGACCACGCCATATGCACATAAATTATGTGCATAGCCATAATTTATTTTAACCTCTGTCTCCTTCTCTAGACTATAAGCTCTTTGTGGGCAGGGAACTTTTCTACCAACTTTGTTGGATTGTACTCTTCCAAGTGCTTAGTACAGACTCTGCACACAGTAAGCACTCTATAAGTGCCACTGATTGCTCGATTGATTACATACTTTGAGTACTTGTACATATCGTTTTACATACTGTACTCTTTGAGCATTTCTTCCTCCTATTTGCAAATTAGTTTTTCGCCATCTCCCCAGCTAGATCGTAAACTCCTTATGGGCAGGATTATGTCTCCTTCTTCTGTTGTACTCTCCCAAGTACTTAGCACAGCACTCAGCATTTGGTAGGTGCGCAATAAATACTATTGATTGAGTAATTGATCAATGTTAGTTTCATAGCTGATCAATGCAAGTGGGGTCCCCTAAACTACTTTATTCTGGCAACACAAGTGGCAAAAAATGGTGTGGTGAAGGAAAAGCGAGAGGCCCTGAGAGCGTGGCTCAGTGGAAAGAGCACGGGCTTGGAAGTCAGAGGTCATGGGTTCTAATCCCAGCTCCGCCACTTATCAGCTGTGTGACTTTGGGCAAGTCACTTAACTTCTCTGGGCCTCAGTTACCTCATCTGTAAAATGGGAATTAAGACTGTGAGCCCCATGTGGGACAACCTGATTACCTTGTATCTCCCCCAGCGCTTAGAACAGTGCTTGGCACATAGTAAGCGCTTAACAAATACCAAAATTATTATTATTATTATGGCTAGTGGATAGAGCACCTGGGAATCAGAAGGTCATGGGTTCTAATCCTGGCTCTTCCACTTGTCTGCTGTGTGGCCTTGGGCAAGTCACTTTACTTCTCTGTGCCTTGGTTACCTCATCCGTAAAGTGGGGATTAAGACTGTGAACCCTATGCAGGACAGGTAATTTGTCCAACGCAATTTGCTTGTATCCACCCCAGCACTTGGTATTGTGTCTGGCACATAATAAGCGCTTAATGAATACCATAATTATTATACTAGATATCAATCAATAGCAATTATTGAGAGCACTGTATTAAGTACTTCATCATCATCATCATCATCAATCGTATTTATTGAGTGCTTACTATGTGCAGAGCACTGTACTAAGTGCTTGGGAAGTACAAATTGGTAACATATAGAGACGGTCCCTACCCAACAGTGGGCTCACAGTCTAAAAGGGGAAGACAGAGAACAAAACCAAACATACTAAAAAAATAAAATAAATAGAATAGATATGTACAAGTAAAATAAATAAATAGAGTAATAAATATGTACAAACATATATACATATATACAGGTGCTGTGGGGAAGGGAAGGAGGTAAGAAGGGGGGATGGAGGGGGGCGAGGGGGACAGGAAGGAAGGGGCTCAGTGTGGGAAGGCCTCCTGGAGGCGGAGAGCTCTCAATAGGGCCTTGAAGGGAGGAAGAGAGCTAGCTTGGCGGAGGGGCAGAGGGAGGGCATTCCAGGCCCGGGGGAGGACGTGGGCCGGGGGTCGATGGCGGGACAGTACTTGGAAGAGTACAATACAGTAGAGTGGTAGGCATGGGTATTTTAAAGATCTGATTTCTGGAATGTTCTGGATATTTCTGTACCAGACTTGAGGAAGGACTTGGTTACGTGGGCCCCAGAAGATGCTTCAAGATTTCCTCTCATTCTTAGTTCCATATTGTGGTCTAGTTTTTTATTGGATTTTCGGTCTCTCCTAATAGCATTAAGGTAATTTCTTATGTGGTGCTCACATCATGAGCACTTTCTCCTGAATTTGCCTTAACTGAAATTTTGTTGTGAAAGAATTCCTTTTCCCCTCTCTTTCCTCATCTCAGCTATATTCTTTTCTTAGTAATAATAATAATAATAATGACATTTATTAAGCGCTTAGACTGTGAGCCCACCTTTTAGACTGTGAGCCCACTATCGGGTAGGGACTGTCTCTATGTGATGCCAATTTGTACTTCCCAAGCGCTTAGTACAGTGCTCTGCACATAGTAAGCGCTCAATAAATACGATTGATTGATTGATTGATTACTATGTGCAAACCACTGTTCTAAGTGCTGGGGAAGTTACAAGGTGATCAGGTTGTCCCACGGGGGCTCACAGTCTTAATCCCCATTTTACAGATGAGGTAACTGAGGCATAGAGAAGCTAAGTGACTTGCCCAAAGTCACACAGCTGACAATTGGCAGAGCTGGGATTTGAACCCATTACCTCGGAATTTTGTACTTCCCAAGCACTTAGTACAGTGCTCTGCACACAGTAAGCACTCAATAAATATGATTGATGATGATGATGACTTCAAAGCCCGTGCTGTTTTCCACTGAGCCACACTGCTTAGTAGCAAAACCCCTATGGAGTAATAAAGTACCAGAAAGTTTTAATAGTTCCCAACTTTAATTCCCAAAGATACCTGCTAATCAGACAGTCGTGGAAGCTTAAATCAAAAGGTTATACTTAAACACTTCTTTCTTCAAGAATTAACAACAACTTCAGCTGGAAGTCTAAATCAAGCACAGTCACAGCAGGGAGGAGTATAATATTCTAGCTAATATTAAAGATTCAAACAGCTCCAGATATTTAGTGCATTAAAGAATGCTTTCTGAATCCCGGAGACAACAATTTCCAGGATCTGGGCTAGCTGCCTAGGATATTGAATAGGAGATGGACTCTGAACTTCAATATCATCCTCTGATTCTCAGTGGTTTTGTCCTGTCTTTCGTGTCTTTTGAGTGCAAATACGTGCTTTACACTCCCTTACCTTTTTTGAAGCATTTCAGTACACATTACTCGGTGACTCTGTCGGGCTTTTCATTTGTGGAATTAAGGAATGCGTCATCATTTCAAACGCTGATCAAGCAGATAATTGAATTGTGGCTGGGCCTGCTTAGGGCATGAAGTATATTTTTTTTAAATGATTTTTCTAGTAGACAATTCCACTTATGATCTGAATCTACATGGAATAAATCTAATTCTTGGCTCCAAACTAATGCTTGGAGGGAGTGATCTCTAACAGGGGTAAATATTTGAAGCCACAGACCACTAATCATAACCGAGACCTGGCTCCGAGAATTCTGATGCTAGCTCCTTGCCTCATTTATAGGTAGTATTTTGGACTTTTGCAGCTCCAGTTCCTGCCTTCACTCTGCTATTGCTGTCATCAATCAATCAATCAATCATTTGTATTTATTGAGCGCTTACTGTGTGCAGAGCACTGTACTAAGCGCTTGGGAAGTACAAGTTGGCAACAACAACAAGCTGTCATGAGTAGCTTTATGTCATTCAGTCCCTAAAGTTCAGGTGAGCAGGTAACAAAATCAACAGAAATGCATAGAAGCATTGCCTAGTGAATAGAGCATGGGTTTAGGAGTCAGAAGGACCTGGGTTCTAATCCCGGCTTTGCCACTTGTCTGCTGTGTGACCTTGGGAAAGTCACTTACCTTCTCTGTGCCTCAGATACCTCATCTGTAAAATGGAGATTAAGACTGCGAGTCCCAGGTGGGACAGAGAATGTGTCCAACCTGTTCATCTTGTATCTACCGCTACTGATTTTAGCGGGAAGGGATCATTGGTTCTGCCTTCCACCAGTTGGCTTTTTATGACTGGAACAGGTATGTATTTAGGAGCCTACTTAGGGTATCCTGAGATTATCCCCATAGTTTGCTGCCACTATTCCAAGACTGTCAGATTTTGTACCACAGACAGCCAGGGAAGCATCTTGTGATCAGCTAGGCAGTCCTGTTCCTTAAGTGGCACTGAGCTTGTCACTCCTAGAATACACAAGCGCTTCTCATTATAAACAGACAACCAATATTTGCTTATTTCAAGATTTGTTAGTAACAGTTGGGCAAGAGATCTTAAATCAAATGTGGGGTTAACTACTTGTCCTTATTGTAAGCATATACCTGATTTAACCTTCACAAAACCACTATACTTCCCTTTAAATAGCTCTCTGATGGACATGCTACCCATCCATCAATCAATGGTATTTATTGAGTGCTTACCCTGTGCAAAGCACTGTATTAAGGCAATACACAAGGAGTTTACAGGTTTTCTTGGAGAGTTCATCCTGCTGGCAAAGCCTTTTTTGTGAATCCAAGTTTGTCTACCAACTCAAGTGTATTGGATTCTCCCAAGCACTATTAGTATAGTGCTCTGCACACAGTAAGCACCCACTAATAATAATAATGATGGCATTTGTTAAGCACTTACTATGTGCAAAGCACTGTTCTAAGCGCTGGGGAGGATACAAGGTGATCAGGTTGTCCCACATGGGACTCACAGTCTTCATCCCCATTTTACAGTTGAGGTAACTGAGGCTCAGAGAAGTGAAGTGACTTGCCCAACGCCACACAGCAGACATGTGGCGGAGCCGGGATTCGAACCCATGACCTCTGACTCCACTAAATACCATTGATTAATTCATTAGAAAGTGCATCAACTCCAAGTTAAATTTCCATGTGAAATCCTTTCCTAGCTGACCATAATCCATGCTACAGGTATTTAGTGTCTGCTCAGTTAATTTATTTTGACCACTCTAGTCATAAATACTCTTATGTTTGTCTTCCTTGTTAGACTTGTAAACTCCTTGGACAGGGAAAATGCAACTGTTATTCTCCCCACTGTTATTACTCCCCAAGCATCTAGAACAGTGTACTACACCAAGTGAGTGCCCAATAAATGCTATTACTGATGAAATATTTAACCCTGGGTCCTGCTCTGAGCTGGAGATGGGGTGTGAAGAGGAAGGTATTCTATGCAGGACGTCTCTGTGCAGGATTTTTTTTTTTAATTTCAAGCCTGACTCGCTATGAGGATGCTATTTACTGATTCCTCCTAAATGACTGGTCAGCATTTAGCCTCCCTTTACGTAACCTCAGGATTGATAGAGTTCCTCATCTCTTTTTCTATCAACTTGGATAGAGCATGGGCCCGGGAGTAAGAAAGACCTGAGTTCTAATCCCACTCCCCCACTTCTCTGCTATGTGACCTTGGGCAAGACATTTCAGTTCTCTGTGCCTCAGTTACCTCATCTGTAAAATGGGGATTGAGACCGTGAGCCCCATATGGAACAGGGACTGGGTCCTATCCAACTTGTTGTATTCACCCCAGTGCTTAGAACAGTTCCTGGCACAAAGTAAGCGCTTAACAAATACCATAATTATTATATATAATAATATACAATAGTAATAAAATATGTCAGATTGTAAACTCTTACAAGTCAGGAACTATATCTGTTTAAATTGCTTTATAGTGCCCAGCCTAGCCAATTTCTGTGTAGCCCTTTAATCTCAATTTTTTTCAGATGACTAATGATTATGATGATGATGGGTACAAGAAATAGAAAGGATCATACTTAGAGCTGACTTTCAGGTAATTTTCATACTGAGTGCTTAATGAATTTGCTGAATATTTTAGCACTTTATAGTGCCTTGTCTGCTTTGTGATTAAAAGTCATAAGTATTTATGATTTATTATTGTTACTTTGGAGAGGATCCTTGTGGAAAACTCATATATCAGAGTAGATCTAAAGGAAAACAAAATAAAACTATGCAATACACATCTCAAGTTAAAGAACACCACACACATCAGAGATGATAGTTTATACAAGAAAGACTTTTTAGCAATGGAGCCATTTTATTAACTTTCCTATTCAACAAAATTTCTCAGGAGAATTTATTCAACTGAAGTTGTCTAAGATGCAATTTGGTAGCTATTAGCCCCACATACTTTTAAGGTGTATTTTTTGAAGGGTCCAGAATTTACTCCAAGTAGTATGGTACTCAAGGTACTCTAAGTACCAAGCGCTTAGTACAGTGCTCTGCACACAGTAAGCGCTCAATAAATACGATTGATTGACTGATTGATAGTAAGGCTGTATTTCTTTCCATGTGTTTCATTTTCCATTGATAAAGAATAAGAAGCAAATCTTTTAACCCATACTACTTAGCTTTGCCTTGGAATATCATCATCATCGTCCTCACCATCATCATTCTCATCAACAATAATATTTATTGAGTGCTTACTGTAAGCAGTGCATTGTTCTAAGCGCTTGGGAGAATCCAATACAACAAAAGTTGGTAGTCACTATCCCTGCTCACAACAGCTGTCATTCTAGAGGGGGAGACAGATGTTAATATAGCTAATTTATGATATACAGCAATAATGTTAATCTATTATGTAGTAAACAAACAATGATCTTCAGTTAGACATAACTAGCATTCAACTATTGAAGAAAAAGAGATAACTCTAAAGCTTTTTCCCATAAACAAGTGAGACATCAACAATTGGTTCCAGAATATTGTCTCAAGTCAAAATGTAAGTTGGAACCAGTTTTCTCATAAGAAAAAATTTACGGATGGAGGATTGGTTTCTGAACCCATTTTAATCAGAATCACTGAGAATTGTGTAATCAGTCGGTAAATGTATTTAATATTGAGTCAGAGAAGTTACCCAAAGTGGAGCTGGCTTTTATTTAACTAGGAGTAAATCAGGTTAGTGATCAGTTTAACTCCCCCTTCCCCCAAGGGCTCTCCTATTCACTTCATTTTCCCTATTTTCTCCCATCCCCACATCCCGGCCTTTAACACCATTTTCCCATCTCCCCTTGTTCCTGTGAATCCCACCACCTCCGTTGAATAACCATTTTATGGGCAATAAAACGAAACTAGTGCCATAAAGGAAGCTAATATCAGGAAGTTTAAAATTTAAAACATTGGAAGAGCTGTTTCTGGTGAAATATCTTGAGTTGAAGACTGCTGGTACGGAGACTATATACTGTGTTAAATTGTTAAATGATCAATCACACAAAATCTAGGTTTAAAATGAAGGCAAGAAAACATCAATTTTAATAATAATAATAAGAATAATGGCATTTGTTAAGCACTTACTATGTGCAACACACTGTTCTAAGTGCTGGGGAGGATACAAGGTGATCAGGTTGTCCCATGTGGGGCTCACAGTCTTAATCCCCATTTTACAGATGAGGTAACTGAGGCACAGAGAAGTTAAGTGACTTGTCCAAAGTCACACAGCTGACAAGCTTCTTAAGTTTGGCTTATCAACCAAACAATAGCATTTATTGAGAGCCTTTTGAGTGCAGAGCATTGAGGTAAGGACTTGGGAGTATAAATGAGTAAGAACATACAATGCTTGCCTTCAAGAAGTTTGAGTGCATTTTAACTCTAAATCTGGAAAGAAAGATAGATCAAAGTTTACCACTACTAATTCCCTACAAAGACAGTCCCGGCCCATATCTCTTTGGGTGGATGGACCCCTTTTCCATTTCCCTTTTGTGAAAGCACCCTTTCCATCACAATGAGCTTTGTCAAAAGAGGTTTTCTCTTTCACAAAGTTTTAGACATTGACTTTTAAAAATCTCATCCTGTACTGATATGGAACTAGATGCTCAAATCTAACATACAGTTTTTCTAAACTACGCTGTGCCTATCCGGAAGGATTAGTCTGAAGAGGCTATAGATGGCAAACTTAAATATTTTATTGCTATGTAATTCACACCTCTTTTGTAGAGGATAAAAACTTTACAGTTGCTAATATAAAAGGGAATACCAAGAAAGAGGCTACTAGACAGATACTGAATTTGGGGGTTATTTTTGAGAAATACTTAACAAACCTTTCATTCATTCATTCAGTTGCATTTATTGAGTGCTTACTGTGTGCAGAGCACTGTACTAAGCGCTTGGTAAGTACCTTCTTCATGGCAAGATCAGTACACTGCTTTGCAAACAGTAAGCACTGCATAAATACATTGAATGAATGAATGGTATTTAAATTTTCTTGATGTGCATGCGGTCTCTGTGCTATTTAAATTCTCTCTACGCCTCCCAAAGTTGAGGTTACACATTTATGTCACTGTTCCTTGAAGGTTTAATGTCTGCTCAGATATAAGGTGTATTTTCTTGTCTGAAGAAAGACTGTTAACAGTTCATCTCTCATATTTCTCTAGTTTTACTCCAGATATAAAGCAATTTGGGTAATCTTTTCATATACAGAGAAAAGAACATTTATAATGCCCACCACAGGAAAAATACTTAGAAACAGAAAGGAAGGACTATATCCTGATATGAGATCTGGTCATAGACTCTTGGATGGAGGAAATGGAAAAGCTGGCAAAGGTCGGAGGGGTGGGAAAATATGTCAAGGGAAGGGAGTTTTTTGTTTATCATTTGGGCAAAAGGAGAGAGCTGTATAAATGAGAGATGGAGTCAGTGGCACAGATAGAAGGGATAAATTTTGAAAGTAGGCAGGAAACCTCTGGAGAGATGGCTGAGAAGGATGCAAAAATAGACTTATCACTGATCACATGTGATGTGATAACACTATTGAAAATAGAAATTTTCTAGAAAGTTTGACTATTAATTGATAACTGAGAGTTCTCATCATATACAAATGTACAAGGATCAACAATATTAACTGAATATTAATGCATGCAGTATTAGGCCCTTGAGGGGAAGTACAAGATGAGAAGCTCCCCATCTAAACTAATTCTCACATGTAATTCTAGACTGTGAGCCCACGTCTCTATATGTTGCCAACTTGTACTTCCCAAGCACTTAGTACAGTGTTCTGCACACAGTAAGTGCTCAATAAATACGATTGAATGAATGAATGAATGAATTAATTGGCATTTTCCCTCCCAACTCTGAGGGTCTCTGCTCCTGGTGTGTTCCTTGCTCGCCGGGATGAGGATAGTAGCTGCAACCATGTGCTCTTGGATTCTTCCAACCCTGTGAAGAAAATCACTTCCCTTCCACCACCAAGTGCCCCCGCCCCTGGCATGCTCTTTGTGCACTTGGCCAGGAATAAAAGCTGCTCCTGCAAGCTCTCAGACTTGCCAAGCCCACCGAGATAGGCCCTGTGGTAACCGCCACCTTCCCTCCTGTCACTGAGAGTCCCTGCTCCCAACATTCTCCATGCACACTGAACCAGGGATAAAAACTTTTCCCAAGCCCCATCAGACGCTTCCATTCCTGCCGAGATTTTGAGCTTATTTTGTGTTTTTGTTTGATTTGTGTTTTAGTGTTTTATTACTTATGAGGTGTCCGTTTCCAATCCCTTCTCTCCTTCATTCGTTCTTTCAATCATATTTATTGAGCACTTACTGTGGACAGAGCACTGTATTAAAAGCTTGAAAAGTAATTTGTACTTCCCAAGTGCTTAGTACAGTGCTCTGCACACAGTAAGTGCTCAATAAATACGATTGAAGGAATGAATGAATGAATACAATGCAGCAATAAAGAGAGACATTCCCTGCCCACAGAGGGCTCACAGTCTAGAGGCGGGGAGACAGACATCAATACAAGTAAGCAGGCATCAATATAAATAAATAGAATTATAGAGATGCCGTGTGGCTCAGTGGAAAGAGCTCGGGCTTAGGAGTCAGAGGTCATGGGTTTGAATCCTGGCTCTGCCAATTCTCAGCTGTGTGACTTTGGGCAAGTCACTTTACTTCTCTGGGCCTCAGTTACCTCATCTGTAAAATGGGGATTAAGACTGTGAGCCCTCCAGGGGGCAACCTGATCCCCAGTGCTTAGAACAGTGCTTTGCACACAGTAAGTGCTTAATAAATGCCATTATTAGCTGAGCAGCAGTGTGGCTCAGTGGAAAGAGCATGGGCTTTGGAGTCAGAGATCATGGGTTCGAATCCTGGCTCCACCACATGTCTGTTGTGTGACCTTAGGCAAGTCACTTAACTTCTCAGAGCCTCAGTTACCTCATCTGTAAAATGGGGATTAAGACTGTGAGCCTCATGTGGGGCAACCTGATCATCTTGTATCCCCCCCAGTGCTTAGAACAGTGCTTTGCGCATAGTAGGTGCCTAACAAATGCTATTATTATTATTATTATGTATACATAAGTGCTGTGGGGTGGGGAGAAGGGGAGGAGCAAGGGGAGCGAGTCATGGTGACGCAGAGGGAAGGAAGCTGAGGAAAAGCAGGGCTTAGTCTGGGAAGGCCTCTTGGAGGAGGTGCACCTTCAGTAGGGCTTTGAAGGGGGGAAGAGTGATTGGTGGTGGATTTGAGGAGGGAGGGCATTCCAGGCCAGAGGTAGAACATGGGCCAGGGTTCGGTGGCGAGACAGGAGAAATCAAGGCACAGTGAGAACGTTAACACCAGAGTAACGGAGTGTGCAGCCTGGGATGGAGAAAGAGAGAAGGGAGGTGAGGTAGGAGGGGGCAAGGTGATGGGGAACTTTAAAGCCAATAGTGAGAAGTTTTTGTTTGAAACGGAGGTTGACAGACAATCACTGGAGATTTTTGAGGAGGTCAGTGACATGTCCTGAATGTTTCTGCAGAAAAATAATCTGGGTAGTGAAGTATAGACTGAAGTGGGGAGAGACAGGAGGTAGGGAGGTCAGAAAGGAGGCTGATGCAGTGATCTAGTCAAGATAGGATGAGTGATTGTACTAATGGTAGTCCAATCCACTTAGAGGACAGGGATTCAGAAAGTTATAGGTTCTAATCCGGGCTCCGCCACTTGTCTGCTGTGTGGCACTGGGCAAGTCACTTAACTTTCCTATGCCTTAGTTACCTCATTTGTAAAAATGGGGATTAAGTCTTTGAGCCCCATGTGGGGCATGGACTGTGTCCAACCTGATTTGCTTGTATACACCCCAGTGCTTAGTACAGTGCCTGGCATATAGTTAAGTGCTTAACAAATACCATAATAATTATCATTATTATTATTATTAGATTGTGAGCCCCTCAAGGGACAGGGACCAAGTCTAATTCCCATCTGTATATTTTCTCCCAGTGCTTAGTACAGTGTTCAGTACATGGTAAGTGCTTAATACATACTTTTTCTATTACTACTCCTACTCCTACTCATAACTTTGGGTAAACCATATTTTTTAAACCATATGAGAAATAGGCACAGTGAGTAAGTTAGATTCAAGAGGTGAAATGTTGGGAAGGTGAGTGGTCAGGGATAGAGAGAGAGATTTGGGAGTCAACCACATAGAGATGGTAGCTGAAACTGTGGAAGTGGATGAGCTCCCCAAAAGAGTGAAGGACAAACAAGATCTAGATAGAACACTGAATAGAGAGATCCTTGCAGGACATGTAGGGAATTTAGGGAATGAGAAGTCAAAAAGAAACTAGTGAATGAGTCTACAAAGGAGCCTTCAGAGAAGCAAACAGGATCAACAGACTTAAGAGAATAAATTGGATCAAGGTAGTTAAGAGATTATGAACAAACCAAAAGATTGATGCAGTCCCTATTTGATGTGACTAAACTACCAAACCATGTATTTTGCAACAGGGTAGTCTGTAGCAGAATTAATGGTGGTGAAGAATGTCAGAACTAGACTTCCAATAAATATGGAAATATGAATTAATTGATGGAGCCATTGAGCCACTGAGGGATTGCAAAGACATTTAACAGGCAGTATGATAAGAATATGGAAAGAAAAGCTGGGTAGTGCCACATGTTCTCAAAATTGGGCAGGGTAATACTATTGTTATGTGGAAAGTGGCACCAGGATCATGATGTTAAAACAGAAAAGGACAGATCCAAATAAGAAATGGAAAACATTTACAAATACTACTATGAGGTGAAAAGAATAAATCAACAAGCACGAATAGCAGATTTGGGGAAAAAAATAGATCCAAGAAAGATAGTCGAGGATATCTAATATAATTCTAGCTTACAAGTTAACACAGGAATCATGACAATGGAAGAAGGGAATAAAGTCGAAGTACTTTGAGGTCAATTACAATATGATGATAGCTTGAAAGACTAATTGAAACTATATAAAACCTTCCATGTAAATGCCAATGTTGGAAGAAAACTTAATATTATAAAGGGGAAGATGTTGGATTCCTGTATCTTCAAGAGAGGCTATGGTGAGCTAATCAGGAAATAACACAATATGAAGTACAGGAGAGACTGGTAACAGCAAAGTAAATTGGAATAAATGGTAAATAGTTAAATCCTTTAAATAAATGTTATTTGATTTTTGACTCCATAGTAACTTATTTGCTTCTTGGTAAAGGCAAGCAATATGTTTGGGGAGAATTGAGATCATAACTGGAAGGAATAGGAACAAGTTAGCAAAATGAATTTTTTTAAGTATGTGAAAAGAGAAATTATACTACACCACAAGAGCACAAGAGCTTTGAAAATATAAATATTATTATTAGTTAGTGGAAGGGACCCCATACTCTAAAATGTTGAGTTCCAGTCAAAGCAGGAAATCAGAAGATCTGAGCTATATTCATGGTTCTGCCACCAAGTAGTGATATGACTTTAAAAGAATCATCTCCTTATTTCTCCTCTGATTCAGTAAATGAGAAAAGCATTTCCTTCTATCTCCAAATAAACAAGAAATTGTGTAATATGTACTGATGTCCTGAAACATAAGGATGATGGAAAACACTATTCTTATTTTATTATTAATCAGTCAGTCGATGGTATTTATAGACCATTTACTGGGGGCAGAGCACTGTACAAAGAGTTTGAGTGAGTATAATACAATAGAGATAGTTGACCTGATTCCTACCCTTAATGAGCCTACCATTACTATCAATATTACTATCGATTATGTACAATTAACTGAATCCTTTCAGATAGAGTAATGAGTTTGATTCCTCTTTATCAAGACCTTCCTTTGCCTTGTTCTTAACACGTACAGTGCTTGGCCTGTTTCCACCCCATATGGCAAATTTTGCTAGTAATTGACATTTTACAGTCAGAGATTTTCCTGTGGCAGTAAATAAGTGGGACCACTAAATGGGGACTCTCAATGATCAGAAAAGGGCACTCCTGACTTTTGACGCTCTGAATGCTTCCCATTTTACCAAATTGCTTGCTGTTTTTCTCTTTCTGAGTGATTCAGTAATATCAGTGACAGAAGACTCAGCCATGGTTGAGTTAACAGAAATTCTGTACAGCATAGTCATCTACAACCATCTGGAAAAGAGATGCTAAAGGGATGCTTTGGGGGAGTTAGACTAGGTATTTCCCAGATTTGGTCTCCAAGGAGACCAATACACAATAATCAAACACAATAATCGAGTAGATCCCTCCTTCACAATAGTAACTGCCCTGCTGAGGCATCTTTCCAGGCTCCTCCTCCAAAAAGACCACCAATCTCAGAGAGGCCACCACTCTTCAGTGCTTCTTTCCCTGGACTCTATATTTTTTCATTAAAAATAGGTAGGGCCTAGAAGAAAATCTGATAGCCCTGAAGTTTGCTCACACTGACTGGTATTTTCTCACTACATAAGTCTTTTTTGTTCTTTTCCTCACTGTTAGTTACTTAAATCCTGTTGAAAAGTCCCAGGACAAGGTTCATTCCATGAAACTAGAAAGGTAGTGAAATAAATGCAAGCGTCTAACCCTAAACCGAGAGAAAACCAAGGAAACCGTGCCAACTTATTCCTGTCTAGGTCACTTCATAGTCTCACTTCTGTGAATAACAAAAATCTGAATTGCTATTAGGAAGGAAGGTTACAGGAAGTACAAGACTTTGGGGGATGATATTCGGTATAAAGAGAGTAACATGTTTGCAGTGAGTAATAGATTATGTGAGCTATACTTTTATTTTGCATTATCCCAATGTCTCAATCTATTTTACTGTGCATGCTCTTCCTTGTTATGATATCATGGAAGCAGCCTAACTGAATTGCTGCCTCATAAAGAATCATCATATCACTATTATCATGTGTATGTGTATATACACAGAGTGACACCTGAACTTTAGCATTTTAGATTCCCACCCTCTAACTAGATAGTTCACTTCTCAGTAGCAAGCTGCTCGCGTTGCCCTGCGGCCAAGAAGCTCTGAGAGTTCTATTAGTTCAGCAAATGCTGAGTAGCTGTTAAACCATTTTCCTCCTAATTTTTCTTCAGAAGAAGTATGAGAGTAAAAAAAGTTTAGTTGGCAGTGCTGCAGTGACAATTTATGTAATAAAACTGTGCTTAAGTAATAAACTAGTACCTTTAGGCTGTGAATTTGATGCTTTCTTCATTAAAACGGAGACTGTTTGCCAGACAAAATTCTTTGTTCGAATTATTTAAATGAGAGCATTTTAAATGACAAGTAGCTGGGAAAATAAAAGCATATTTAAGCCAAATTTGTAAAGACTGTGGCACCTGGCAGCATGTTTGCGTGATTAGAAACTTAACCCAGCGAGTTGAAGGGCTGTCAGGTCATCGTTGGCCTAGTTCTGGGGCTAATCCAGTTGTACCCAAATCCTTGGATTTAGTTTGCTTTGTTCCAGTGCTCTTCTGAATTGGGAACATGACCAGGTTCAGATATTTAACCACCCTGGGATGGGATAAAAATTGCCACTCCCTAGGCAGCCCCCTACATGTGATACTGCATGTTTTGTGGCAGTGTAACTTAATCTTAGTGAAATCCACTTGAGACCAGAGTGCTTCCTCAGGGGATCCTTGCTCCAGAGTCATTGCACTCCCCTTTTGGGTCCCTGTTAATATAGAAACCACTTCCAAGCCACAGAATTCCCTCCAGGCTGGCAATTTTTTCAAATTTTTAACTGTTCCGCACCCTGGTAGCTGGACACATTGAGGCAGTTACCTCTCTTGCTTACTGTCTGAAACAAGCCCTGGTAGGGGAGATGTGCTTCCCGTTAGGAAGAAATTCTGAGAGTTTGGACTGGCCCCAGAAGTTAATTTCAGGTGTTTAGAGGGTTAGTGTTTTGAAGGTCCAGAGCTTTTATTTTGCCTGGCTTAAGATGGCTATAAATGGCTATAAATCTGGTAGTTTTGGACAGGGGGTAAATGGAGAGATCATCATCATCATCATCATCATCATCAATCGTATTTATTGAGCACTTACTGTGTGCAGAGCACTGTACTAAGTGCTTGGGAAGTACAATTTGACAACATATAGAGACAGTCCCTACCCAATAGTGGGCTCACAGTCTAAAAGGGGGAGAGATTGAGGGGAAAAGGAGAGAAGAACTAGAGATGAAGAAAGGGAAGATAGGAAAAGATGATTTTTAAAAAGCTGCTGTTGTTTTCCTTCTTGACAACTGTAAATTGCTCAAGGGTGATACTGTCTTATTTAATCAATGCAGCTCCTGGTATTCCTCTTGCTCTAACAAAGGCAAAATGATTGTATCCAATTCAACAGTAACAGATTTTTCCAAATGCTGACATAGGTTGTTAACTCCTACCACATTTTTTTTGCAATTAAATGTCATTCTATTCTGCCTGTAGTGTCACGCTTTCTCGCTTATTCCACTTCAATCAAATTCTGGATTTCCTCTGTCATGCAGTCTTAGCTATCCATCAATTGAGTTTCCCATTATGTATACATAATGAATTAGCTTCAGCAGCTTGACATATTTTAATGGCTATGGTTAAAATCTGTTCATCCATTTCCAGTATTTTATTCTATATGTCCACATTTTTACTCTAGTTACTATCTTCTCTAATCATTTTCCTAGCATTCCAAAATTGAAACTTTAATTTAAATTATTTGTAAAAGTTTCATCTTCTGACTGATATTTTATATGATTTTTAAATCTTTTATCCATCTTATTGTCTTTTAGGAAGTCGAAGTCCTGAAATCTGTATGTATTACTCCTTTTAGGCTCTGATAGATTAAACCAATCAAGCAATCAGAAAACTTCTTCCTCTGCTGTATCTTCTGTGGATTTTCTTTGAAAACTTAATCCATTTGCTCTCATGAATAAGTCAAATATTTCCAGCCATGAGCTGTATTTACAGTCAGTTTTAAACAGGTGGGTGCTTTTAGCTGATCTACATCTAAATAGGAATCTTTCATTACTACCACTGTGCTGTTTCCACTTCACTCCTGTTATATGAAACAGCATGTAACTTTTTTATTTATCAGATTTCATTCTTCAAACAAATATGTCTCTTCTACCATTATTTCTGCTACTTTGCTGGCTCTCCCCAACACGACTTCTCTCCTAAAATCCAAGTCACTTTGTGCCCAAAGTAGTGAGGGTAGTTTTCCATTAAGTGGTCAGTGAGAGTAGTCAGGAATTCCCAATTTTTTGTACTCTTCTCCCCACTTATTTTCTTTCATATCAAAATATGCCCTGCCCAGCCTTTGGGTTACCTGGTATTCAAGCCATGTTAATGAATTTCTGAACCCAAAACGTAGCCCCTTCCCTATCTCCTTACCCCCAACCATTCTTTGACCATGAGTGTTGATGACCAGGCAAAGAAGGATACTGACAGGGGTGAAGATGTACACCTCCCTTTCCCTTCCTCCTCCTTGCTCAATTCAGCAGAGGGGTAAAGAAAATTTTACGGCAGAGGGATCATGTAACTTCTCCACCCTCCCAGACCATTCTCCTACTTCCTACATACACACACAGACACATGTCACACACACACACATGTTCATGGGAAGATCTGATACCAGCTGCTTTCTGAGCAGGTACTTGGGCAGCCATGTCAGCAGCATTTTCCCTCTGTCTTGTAACTCTGCTAAGCAACACTGATCTTGCCATTAGACTTTTTCACCTGCCTTCTCAAATCCTAATGTCTGATTGCTGCAGAAAGATGAGTTTATTTCCTAAAAAGTATGAGGAGGAATGAAAAAAAGAGGAGTTCAGGTTTTTTTTTCCTTTAAGGAAGTTGTTGACAGGTTCTCTCTGCTCTCTTTTTCTCCCAAGAGAGCTGAAAGCAGCTTTTTGGCAGCAAAGTTGGATGCATTTGCAATCCTGTGTCCTGTTCCTCAAACCCTGAGACTCTTGTCTAATTTTGGAGCCACCAAGTTTAGAATCGTATTCCTCCCTACCTGACTCTCTGAATGCTTAAATCCTGTTTTCGTTGCTTTTGAATGGAGTTTTTTATGGTATTTGTTAAGTGCTTACTATGTGCCAGGCACTGTATTAAGCACTGGAGTAAAGACAAGCTAATCAGAATGGACAATGTCCCACATGGGGCTAGCCTCATTAATCACCATTTTACAGATGAGGTAAATGAAGCACAGAAAAGTTAAGTGACTTACCCAAGGTCACACAGCAGGCAAGTAGCAGAACCAGGATTAAAACCGAGGTTCTAATTCTAGTTGGCAGTGTTTTTAGGGCATATTAGATCTTTAGTTCCTTCATCAGTTTATTAGCTCCTCCAAGACTGGACCTGATCTTCTGTTTCTGTTGCATACTCCCATCACTTAGTATGGCACTCAGAGAATCCTGATGATGATGATGATAAGGAGAGCAAAGGGGAGGAGGAAGGTGATAAGGAAAGGTGACATGGAAAATTCCTTCCTTAAAGTTAGAGCAATAGGGCTAAGCAGTGGATGGAATTTTTCCTCTTTTTTTCAATTTATGGAAAAGATGGTGTGAAAAATGTGGCTGCTTTTGATCTTATGAATGTTAACAACCAGACGAGTTTAGGTAGTGTTAAGAAGAGTGAATGTAGCTGAAAAGAGACCCTTCGGGCAAGAGAATTCAGTCTCTCATGAAGTGTGAAATGTGTCCATTTTCAAAACCTTTGTTTTATTAGACTGTGCAATTTTGTTCCCAGACATCACTATTTGTGCCTGCAATTGGCCAACAGTGACTGCAATTTGACTTTTGGGGGGCGAACACAAAGTATTGGGCCAGAAAGTATGTGGGAAGGCTCTGTGCCAATAATTCTGAAGGCCAAATGGACCAAAGACATCATTACAGTTTTGCACAGACTATGTTACTTATGTAACTAAATTATTCCCTCTGGCCTCTTTGGCATTCTCTTCATTCTTCAGCTCACTCTGGTGCTTTTATAGTCTCCTTGAAATGCTTTTCCTATTATTTGTCAGGGCTTTTTGTGGGGGAACTTTCCTTTCATTCTCAGCTTTGGCTCTTTTTCTTCCAGCCAATTCTAAACTCCATCCTCCCCCAACCCTGATTATTTTTTGTGCCATTTTATTTACTTTGTCCTGCTGGAACATGGCACATGTAAATCCAAGAAGGGGCTACAATACTTTTTTTTTTTGGTATAGTATTTGGTATTTCTTGTAATAGTAGGAGTTTATTTCTCTCTTTACTTTTTGTTTTCAAAATGTCTGAAAATGAGGCTGCGTGATTTTTCACATTCATCCACTCTATCCTTGCTAGCTGTAGAAGTGTGGAAAAGATTTGATTAAGAGCCATTTATCTATCCCCCTTTTGGCCACCTCTTTTCCACGTACAGAAAACTGAGAAAGGCTTCCCATGGGACACACCCACCAAAGAAGACTCAAACAAGGAATAGTCTTCTGTCTTTCCATACTAAATAGGGAGAGGAATTAGGAGTCAAGGACCTAGATTATTGTAGTTTTCATTAACCACCCTTGAATGACAGGGTTTTTGTTCAATTGAATTTCCAACCCATTCACTCTTTCTTTTGTTAAGAGTTTCTTTTGGATCCTTTTTCATCTACCTGTACATTCTAAATGCATCAAATGAGGCCAAGTTTTATTTGTACAACAAATTTATATCCGAATTCCTGGTTCCATCATTCAGAATGAGTAAACCACTGAACCTCCAAAGAGTTTGATGGCATTCTTAGGTACTATAGAAGTATCTCTTTATACCTGGTGGTATGTTCTAGAAACACAAATGCAAGAGAACTTTGAACCAATTTTCAGAATCAGAAAAGTACTAGGAATAAATAAGCTTAATGAAGACTAAGATTGTATCTTAGCCAGCAACTGTAACACCTAACACACAATGAAAGGTCTCCATCAGTGACCCAGAGTTGAGTGATGACACTGATGTCACTGATGTCAGCATATTGGCTAATGATAAAAGATAGAGAAAGAGTAAAGAACTTAATCAAGAAGACTGGAATGTTCTTTGTTAGAGAGGTTCACCAACACTGAGGTCCTGGAACACAGACAGACCATCCCATCAAAACAATGCTTGCACTAGCATTTTTCTGGTTGAGATGTTGGAGGGGAATGGACAGTAGCAGAATACCCAAAGAGCTGCTTTAATGTAGATTAAAACAGGGGGGTTGTAAATAGGGAGAACAGTAGAAACATTTGAAAGACATAATTAAAATGAAACCTCAGGCCATATCCGTGAACAGCTGGAAGACAGCAATAGACAGTCCTTCCCATTTTCCTCCCACATTCTTCAGTGCAGCCAAGTTTATGCCTCCATATAGTGGAGAATGTGACAGCCGCCACTTAGAGCTGGGATCTGCGGGTGACTGAAAGAAGGATTTTTGTAATGCAACTTCAAAGGCGACACAAGAAAACTCTTGTCAGGTGTGTACCTGTGGCCACTGCACAAACAACAAAATCGACCTAGCTATATGGCTATCACTAACGTGCCCTAACCTAATGTGCCCTCTTTAGGTCTGGTGGGAACCTGGATTAGATTTAAGAGGCTTTCAGTCAAAAACGTTGGAGAACCAGTTGCTAAACCAACAAGACCATTTTTCCTTAATGTTTATCTTTCTGAACAGCTAATTCATGCTGAGTAAAGTACGTAAATATGTGCTGAGGTTTGGGAAGCTGAGACAGATAAATGATTCATTAATTTATACCCCAACTGAGCATTGCTTGTGGACAAAAAGCAAAGTAGATGGAAACTGGTTTTTTAAAATTCACACTTTATAGATGAAGGTATTTTTCTTTCAGAAACCAATTGTATGTTCTGATGAAAAACCTCTACACATATACAGATGGAAGGTAAAACTCAATGGTTCTACTGAATTCAAGAGCCAGGAAATCTGTCACAAATGAGGTACTATTTATTGTCCAGAAGCACTGTCCCTGCATTAGAATATCTGCATAATTTTCCTTCTCTACTAATTACTCATTATTGAAAACCATGAAATGCATTGGCTCTTCTGCCCAGTGAGCTAAAACCACTCCCTATAATCAATCCTCATGGAAATAGAGTTGTAAGAACAGATGTCCGTTAAGTGCAGAATTGCTTACAAAATCCTCTTTGGCAAACTATTTTGCCCCAAATAATGGTAGGTTACTAAGTGCCAGCTTTGAAAATCTGGTATCTACTTTGTCTGATTTCAATGGGAGAGATGCGGAATTGGATTTGCAGAAAAAGCAAATATTCAGAAAGACAAGAATGGCGATCAAACCCTAGAGTAAAAAAGTAAAGTACGTGGACTAGGAGCTGAATCTTAAATGAATTGCTTGGAAGCGGGTTCCAGTCATTCATTCAATCATATTTATTGAGCGCTTACCGTGTGCACAGCACCTTCTTCCTCTCCCATCCCTCTTAGTACACCCTATTCAATGTCTTAACATACTGGTGTCCATGAATACGTTGCTTTTCTGAAATAGATAGCTCCATTTCTAAAAGGCGTTGAAGCTCAGCCACTGTGTAAATCACTAAGGTCCAATTATCCTGTTTGGCATGAAGGTGCTGGCATAAGCAAAGGAATATTTATATCTTCAAGTCAAAACCTGCTGGGCTCAGCAGCCACCTTGGCTAGATGAATAAGGGACACGACCCTAGAGCTAGAAGCTTGACTCTTATCTCCAGCCTGATGGCCTAGGGTTGTTTTGGCTGGAAGAAGTTCCCATGGCTCAGAAGCCAATGCCACTGGCAACAAAAGGCAGACCAGTTCGAGGACAAGATTGATTGGAGCAGCTCTATCCCTTCTCTCTGCCCTCTTTGGCAGTACATGAGGTGGTGAAAGAGCAGTCGTTTCTGCCAGGGTAGGTGTGAACAAGGGCTATTCCCAAATGATGAACCACCATTCAAAGAGTTCAGTAGAAACAAAGAGAAACCCATCTCTGCCTATTGTAGAAACATCCAGAAAAGGAGTGATACCAAAAAGCCAATTAGATCTAACTCTCTTAAAAGGGTTTTGGTCAATATCTCTCTTCTAGTCTAAAGCTTAACAACTCCCCACTTTTCACATTTCCGGTCTCATTTTCCTTCAGTGAAAATGGGCAAGACGATTATTGACAGAAGGATGATAGAACTGGGCTCTTGATAGATGTCAGACAGTTCAGTTACCTGTCATATTATCACATCTCTCCTCTGACGAGATCCATTTCATTTGGCTCTCGCCAAGATTGTGTTATTTAACCTGCTACACTTCCATCCCTCCACCCCTGTCTTTTCACTTTAACAAATTATATTGTTATTTTCCTCCCCAGTGTCCTCTAGATTTGACTCTGGCTACTTTGATGCATTCATTTGCGGGAATGGAAATTTAGTGTTCTTGAAATACTGCTGAAAACGCTTGTGCAATCATGCATGTTAATTGTGGGGAAGAGAAACAGGAGGAAAGGAGTGTGTGTGTGCTGTAGGACACTGGCTACTGTCAAGGGAAACTAATCTCTGAGTATGATATGGCCTTTCTACTAGATAATGTCTCTTATGCCATTGAGAAATTCTCTATTTCATGAAGTGAAAGGTCTTAGCTTCCAAATCTCACTCCTCTCTCTTTCTCTCCCTCCCTCTCTCTCTCTCTATCTCTTTCACACACACACACACACACACACACACACAAATATTTAAAAAATCACTGAGATGTTAAGGGGCTTTCTAGATTTGCTGTAAATAAACCCACTCTTTACCAAACTTTAAAATGCATCATTCTACATACCCTAAACTGAATCACAGCAGGATAGGCACATCTGCCTTAGTGCCTGTGAAATTTAATCTAAGTTCAAACTTCTACACCATTTCTTTAACTGAAAAGTGGTATTTATCTGGGAAGGTTTTAGGGCAAACCCATTACCAGGAAGAAAACTTGTCAGAGATTTATAGATTTAGGGTAGTTGGTGCCATGGGAGCACGTGCTTCCCTAGGGAACTATCCAGGATGTAAAATGAAGCTCAGCACCAGGACAGAAGTTTTGGCTAAATGAGGTTTGTGCCTGACCCTCTTAAAATCAATCCATCATTCAGCAGTATTTATTTAATGTCAAATTTGAGTTTTCTTGGGTAACAGCACTGTTTTCTCTGGTAGAAGAAAATGCTTATAATAGTGGAAACAATGTCAGCAGCACTTAGGCCGGGTGAAGAAAGCAAGGGCAGGGTGGTTTGTAATTTAAACCCCAACTCACTCCATTCCCTGATGATTTAGAGAAGCAGCGTGGCTCAGTGGCAAGAGCCCGGGCTTGGGAGTCAGAGGTCATGGGTTCAAATCCCAGCTCTGCCAAATGTCAGCTGTGTGACTTTGGGCAAGTCACTTAACTTCTCGGTGCCTCAGTTCCCTCATCTGTAAAATGGGGATGAAGACTGTGAGTCCCATGTGGGACAACCTTGATTACCTTTTATCCCCCCCAGCGCTTAGAACAGTGCTTGGCACATAGTAAGCGCTTAACAAATACCACCAACATTATTTAGATGCCCAGGGAGAAAATGGATTTGAAGAAGCAGCATGGCCTAGTGGAAAGAGCACAGGCCTGGGAGTAAGAGGACCTGGGTTCTAATCTCTACTCTGCCACTTTCCTGCTGTTTGACTTCAGGTAAATCACTTAACTTACCTGTACCTCAGTTTCCTCATCTGCAAAATGGGAATTCAATACCTGTTCTTCCTCCTACTTAGACTGTGAGTCCTATATGAGACCCGATGATCTTGTAACTACCCCAGTGTTTAGTACAGTGCTTGGCACATAGTAAGCATTTAACAAAAACCACAATTCACTTGCACAGTCTGTGTGGTCACAACTGTTCCTTATTCCATCCCATTTTTCCCAGTGATCAATCAATCAATCATATTTATTGAGCACTTACTATGTGCAGAGCACTGTACTAAGTGCTTGGGAAGTACAAATTGGCAACATATAGAGACAGTCCCTACCCAACATTGGGCTCACAGTCTAAAAGGGGGAGACAGAGAAAAAAAAACTAAACATACTAACAAAATAAAATAAATAGAATAGATATGTACAAGTAAAATAAATAGAGTAATAAATATATACAAACATATATACATATATACAGTGATGAATCCTAAAAGCTAAGGGAGTGTTAAAGTATAAGAGAGGATTCTAGGAGTCAGGTTGAAAATTGTTGGGATAGAGGAAGCAGTAGCAGTTTAGCTTTTCCCAGCACTGTCGAAGGACAAGAAATGTTTGCTAGAGAATTATTCTGAAAAAGATGACCACAGGGGGAGAGAAGGGGACAAAGGATAAGTGAGACAGTTAGAAAGGGTGATGTAGGACTTTCTTTCCTCAAGGACTCCTAAACTGGAATTTTGGAATTTCTTGCCCAGTTTCTCTCTCCTCTGTCCAGGAGATGTGATATAATTGAATATAGAGGGAGATGATTGTTTTAAAAATGGAATCTGAATGCAGTACTGTATAGCGTGAAAAGCCTCCCAGGTAGCTCTGTTTTCAGGGAAATTTGGATGGGAAGAAGTTTTATATATCGAAGAAAGATATTCTGAACCATCTCTTCCTCTATTCCTCAATCAATCATGTCAATCAATCATGTTTATTCAACGCTTATTGTGTGCAGTGCACTGTACTAAGCACTTGGGAGAGTACAATGTAATGGAGTTGGTAGACACAATCCTTGCCCACAACAAGCTTACAGTCTAGAGGGGGAGACAGGCATTAATATAAATGAATAAATTATGGATAAGTACGTAAGTGCTGTGAGGCCTAGGGTAAATAAAGGTGCAAACCCAAGTTCAAGGGAGACACAGAAGGGAGTGGAGGAAGAGGAAATGAGGGCTTAGTTGGGGAAGGCTATTGGAAAAAATGTGCTTTTAATAAGCCTTCAAAGGTGGGGAGAGTGAACATCTGTCGGATATGAAGAGGGAGGATGTTCCAGGCCAGAGGAAGGATGTGGGTGAGAGGTCAACAGAGAGATAGATGAGATTGAGGTACAGTGAGTAGGATGACATTAGAGGAGCAAAGTGGGTGGGCTTGGTTGAAGTTTCTCCCCCAGATGCATCATGTTTGCCTTAGTGCCGTTTACATTACGGGTAAAATAATAATAATAATAATAATGGCATTTGTTAAGTGCTTACTATGTGTGAAGCAAAGTAAAAATATGCCACCAATTATAATAAGCCAGTAGCATTTGTTTTCCTCTCTCAGGGTCGCAGTTGGAGAGTTTCCAGTATTCTACCACTCTCAGCTACAGGAGGGAGAGTGGAGCAGAGGCATACCCATTCCATTTGTAGCTTGGCCAGTGGCTAGCGAGTGGAAGGCAATCCGCTACAAGTCACAACTCACCTATGCTGGGCAGCAGCAGCATGGAAGAGTCGAGGGTGGAGACTCAAGTTTAGTGTGCGGAAGGAGGCAATGATAAACTGTGTTTTTAACCAACAAAACTCCATGGACACACTACCAGAAACGATTGCAGATGGAGAGTGGGGCGTTCTGGGAGAAAAGTGTCCGTGGTGTCGCTACAGGTCAGAGACAACTTGACGGCATAAGACAAGAAAAGCATTTTTTTTTAAGCGAGAAAGGATATTATCTCTTTCATACCACTTGTAGTACCAACATAGACAAAGACTAGATTATAAGATCCCTGAAGTCAGAACTGTGTCTATTAGTGCTACTGTAATCTCCCAAGTACCTTAATATAGTGTTCTGAATACAGAAGGTATTCTGCAAACACTTTCTATTGATTGATTGAATCTCTGTCTTCTATAAACAGTGCCTAACGGCATGTTTCTAGCTAGAGTTATTGGGCGTAAAAATTCCTCTGCTTGCAAATTTTCTATTATCTTGAATGTACCAGGAATGCTCACGTAAAACGGAGTGCTGGAAATGCCAAAGAAATGATTGACTGAGTGGTACTTCAGAAATATATCAACTAGTATTTAAAGTCCCATATCCCTAGATATCATTCGTATCTTCAGAACAAAGCTGAATGGACTGGATTCTACTTTCTGAATCAGAAGAAATAGAACCAGGAATTAAGGAGCCAATTATCTCCCCCAAACATGCATGTCTCTGTATATAAAAGATCAAAAAGTGATACTATATATAAAGAAATTGTGATTTATCTAGCTGTCACATTTAAACAAGTGAAATATGCTAAACTATAATTTTTATTATCTTCTAAAAATGGTAGTAAAGTCAGTACTCACTTACTAGGCCTGAAATTAATAATGCTCATCTTCTTTGAGGGGAACATTACAGTCCTTGTGAGACATTCGTGCACATACTTACAGCAATGTCACATTGGGGAGGTGAAGTTAACTGGGATTCATTCAAGATCAGCCAGTGGTGATTACCATAGATGGCTGAGCATATGGTCCAAGCAAATCTGGCGATGGGCAGTTTGCTCTTTGGAAGCAGTGTGGATCAGTGGAAAGAGCACGGGCTTTGGAGTCAGAGGTCATGGGTTCGAATCCCGGCTCCACCAACTGTCAGCTGTGTGACTTTGGGCAAGTCACTTAACTTCTCTGGGCCTCAGTTACCTCATCTGTAAAATGGGGATGAAGACTGTGAGCCCCCCCGTGGGTCAACCTGATCACCTTGTAACCTCCCCAGCGCTTAGAACAGTGCTTTGCACATAGTAAGCGCTTAATAAATGCCATCATTATTATTATTATTATTACCAGCATGACCTGATGGATAGAGCACAGGCCTGGGACTCAGAAGGACCTAGGTTCTAATCCCGGATTCAGCTGGATGGCCTTAGGCAAGTCACAACTTCTCTGGGCCTCAGTTACCTCATCTGTAAAATGGGGATTGAGACTATGAGCCCCATCTGGGACGGGACAGTGTAAAACCTGATTTGCTTGTAATCACCCTAGACCTTAGTACAGTGCCTGGCACACAGTAAGCACTTAAATACCACAATTATTACTATTATTATCACCCTCTCTGGGGACACAATGGCATATGTTTAAGTTTTTCCATGACTTGAAAATGTAGGATATAAAAAGACTTGGTTCCCAGATTATGTTCATAACCAGGCTCCTCTTCAAGTTGAAAAAAGATCAATCCATCCATCCATGATTAAAGAATCCAAATTTTATTTTCAATCTACGGCTTGTGAATCCTGCCAATTATTAACAGAGCCTTTGTGGCATGTACCAGCCCCTTTAATCCTCTTCTCTGTTCATGGTTTTTATTTTCCTTGATGAATTTTTCTGGTGTTAAAAGGATCACCTCAGACTGCTTGGCAAGGTTCAGTTTAATGAAAGAATTTCGCAGTCAGGTTTTCACTGGTACAGTGACACAGCCCTGTTTGGATTACACCCAGTTCTCCAGTAACACCAAGGTTGCATTCTTCTGAAACCCAGCACAAAAGAACACTTTGTGCTGTAGCGTTTCTAGACTCTGAGCCCGTTGTTGATTAGGGATTGTCTCTATTTGTTGCCGAACTGTACTTTCCAAGTGCTTAGTACAGTGCTCTGCACACAGTAAACGCTCAATAAATACGATTGAATAAATGAATGAATTCACACATCCAAATTGCATACAGGTAGAGAAGCAGTTTCTTCGATAACACTGCACACCGAGCCTAAACAAATTCATATTGTCCCGAGAAAAATCTCTAACTCCCTATTTCCTAGAGTGCTTCCTTTCTAACCTAATCACATAGAACCAAGATCGTCTGCTTACTTCCTGACATATCTGACAGCAGAATCTAGCACTAAGCCATCTGTGGCTTTTGTTTTGCATAACTTCTGCAGTCTTTAATAAATTTTAAATCAGTTTTGGAGATGAAGTTGATAATGGAGGAATATATAACAGTTGTTTCAGAAAATTTCATTGCTAATCCATTCTGGATTCTGAATGAGACTCTGTTAGAGTAAGTTGACTTCTTTTGACTTCCTAAACCAGCTGCGTCTCTACCACTAGAAAAGCAATCCAGCTGAGAAAAATTGTAAATTTTCCATCTTGTTCATTTTTAAAATTTAAAATTTAAAAATTTAAGATTTAAAATTTAAAATTTAAAAGTTATGAAATAGTGCTGAACAGAATAAAAATATACAGTTACCTTTTAGGGGCTTGAGAAATGAAGGGTGCTTTTGAGAAAGCACTTTTATTTAAAGAACGCTAGGAATGAGGAAAGCTTAATCGCATCCCGTCCCCTGAGGCATCTGGGAAGGAGGTATTGTCTGTTGGTTTTATCATAAAACTAAGAGACATACAACAGTGAATTTAAACCTACCTTTAAATCCTGACTCCATCAATGACTAGGGGCCCATCATTCTGCTTCCTTGCCTTTTTTCCCCACATATGAAAAAAGGAGTTAATCAAAGGTTTTGTTGGGTTTAGTTAGTTAATAAATGCTCTGAAGATGAAAAGCAGATCATAAGCGTTAAGCATTATGATCACCTTTTGAAGAACAGAGAAGAGTTAAAATTATTTTATTGCCCTAAATAGAACAAAGTTAAAGTCAGAAGCAGATTCACCCTTTCACCCTTGGATTCGATTTTCCTATTAATTCCACTTAAAAGCAACTATAATCTAAAGAAAATGTCAGCTAAGGCTCTCATTGCCTCTGAGGTGAACAGGTTAGATTTTCCAGGGTGGCTGAACAATATTCACAGTGAGACCCCTTCCTGGGTTGTGAACCTGGTGGGAGTGGGGGGAGAGAGAGAAAGAGAGAGAGAGACAGAGACAGAGAGACAGAGATAGAGTGAGAAAGAGAGAGGGAGAGAGAAAGTGAGAGAATCTGGCTTGATGATCCCTTCTTAAAAGCTTTTGTTCTTGATGCTACCTAGGAAGCGTTTGGCAAACCTACTTTCACCCTTCATTCTTTCTTTCCTCCTAGAGCCTTGCTTATCTTTGTAGAAGCTGCCTAGACAAGCTGATCACACCTCACCATGATCATGCAATAAGCAGGTGCTTGAAGGATTCAGGACCCTTCCTGGAGGTTACTCAAATCCTAGGAGCTAGGCTCCAGGATTGGGAGCCAGGGCCTCTAAAGGAGAAAATAGAGGCTTATGAGGGACCCAGCAGGCCATATACACCTTTCAGACATATGTTGGATTATGTTGTGGCAGACACCCAGCTCAGAACAGTTCTTTTCAAACCACTTGGTGATCTCATTTTTCTTTTACTTCCTGTGAGCGAAGCATTTCTTCCTTCTCAAAAATGTTCCTTCCACCAAGATACAGCATTTTAGGGCAGGATTTACCCATTTTATCAATAGTTTACTAACTCTGATACAGCGTACTCTTCCAAGTGCTTAATACAGTGTTCTGCACACAGTAAGCACTCAATAAATATGATTGATTGACTGACAGTTACACTGGGGGAAAACTTGAGCCATAACTCAAGTGAAAAATGTAATTCAAACTCTTTTAAATGCAGGTTCCAATGTAACTGTCTCTTCAGTCAATTTTTTACCTTTCTTCTGACACTGAGATATTAAATTCCTGAAAACTAGAGCTCTTTGATAATATAACCTACTTCAAATGTGGCAAGATTGGAGCGAACATTACTTATTTTCTAGTCTCTGCTGTTATCAAAGTCACTGATGCACAATCAGCCCTCGTTTAAATGAAGGAGCCTGAATCTGAATTCCTCTGGGTTCTGTAAGAAGCATTTAATCCTTAAAAAATTCAAATTGCTTTCATTACTTGCATTTAGTCATCGGTAAAGGTCTACTAGTCACATACATATTTGCAGCTACTACTCATGAAAAAGAAAGTCCATTTACAGTCTTGTCTTACCTTACGTTGTCACGACTTCTCAGATTCATAGCGATTCCCTAGACACGTCTCTCTCAGAATGTCTCATCTCTCCATCTGCAATCGTTCTGGTAGGGTGTCCATAAGATTTTCTTGGTAAAAATACAGAAGTGGCTTACGATTGTCTTATTCTATACAGTAAACTTGAGTCTCCACTCTCGACTCTCTCCCACGCCGCTGCTGCCCAGCACAGGTGAGTTTTGACTTGTAGGCGGATTGCCTTCCACTCGCTAGCCACTGCGCAAGGTGGCAGCGTGGCTCAGTGGAAAGAGCATGGGCTTTGGAGTCAGAGGTCATGGGTTCAAATTCCGACTCCGCCACTTGTCAGCTATGTGACTTTGGGCAAGACACTTGGCTTCTCTCGGCCTTGGTTACCTCATCTGTAAAATGGGGATGAAGACTGTGAGCTCCCCATGGGACAACCTGATCACCTTGTAACCTCCCCAGTGCTTAGAACAGTGCTTTGCACATAGTAAGCACTTAATAAATGCCATTATTATTATTATTATTATTATAAAGGTAGGATTGGAGTGGGTATGCCACAGCTCGACTCTCCCTCCCGAAACCGAAACTGATAAAGTCTCGGAAACTCTCTGGGTGTGATCCTGAGAGGGGCCATTGGCAGTAAGTAGCATCTTGGAATATCCAGAACAGTTAAATTGGATAACGGACGGAAAGTAGACAAAGGTACCTGTATCACTCATTCAATCAATCATATTGCATGCTTACTGTGTGCAGCACACTGAACTATGTGCTCGGGAAAGTACAATGTAGCAGAGTTGGTAGATACGTTCCCAATCTTAATCAGTAAATCAAGCTTCTGGGACTAGAGCACAGTAGTAGAGAAGCAGCGTGGCTCAGTGGAAAGAGCACAGGCTTGAGAGTCAGAGATCATGCGTTCAAATCCCGGCTCCGCCACTTGTCAGCTGCATGACTTTAGCCAGGTTACTTAACTTCTCTGTGCCTCAGTTACCTCATCTGTAAAGTGGGGATTAAGACTGTGAGCCCCACGTGGGACAACCTGATCACCTTGTATCCTCCCCAGCACTTAGAACAGTGCTAGGCATGTTGTTAGCACTTAACAAATGCCATTATTATTATTATTATTACTAGCTGCCTGAGAGACTACAATAGATTTATGAGATATGATCCCTGCCTACAAACAGCAGCAGCATATGGCCTAATGGGTAGAACACAGCCACAGGCTAGAGGCTCACAGTCTAGAGGGGAAGGAAAATAGGTATGTTATCCTCATTTTACAGATGAGGAAACTAATGGCCAGAGAAATTAAGTGATGCCCAAGGTCACCCAGCAAGAAAGTGGCAGAACCACCATTAGAAATCCATTCTTCTTCCTCCTCCTCCTCAGTATTAACTTGCTAAATTAGTCCATTATCCAAGCTCTAAAGTGCTGAACACTGCCCAAAATGCATAGAAGAGGAGAAGTGGGGGCCTCTGGGTGCCAGAGTAATTGGGTTCTAATCCCAACTCTGCCACATCCCTGCTGTGTGACCTTGGGCAAGTCATTTAACTTCTCTGGGCCTCAGTTACCTCACCTATAAAATGGAGATTCAATTCCTGTTCACCCTCGTACTTAGATTTTGAGCCTTGTGTGGAGTTATGTTTGACCTGATTATCTTGTATCTATCTTGTATCTAGAGAAGCAGCGTGGCTCAGTGGAAAGAGCATGGGCTTTGGAGTCAGAGGTCATGGGTTCAAATCCCGGCTCCACCAATTGTCAGCTGTGTGACTTTGGGCAAGTCACTTAACTTCTCTGTGCCTCAGTTACCTCATCTGTAAAATGGGGATTAAGACTGTGAGCCTCCAATGGGACAACCTGATCACCTTGTGACCTCCCCAGCACCTAGAACAGTGCTTTGCACGTAGTAAGTGCTTAATAAATGCCATTATTATTATTATTATTATTACCCCAGTGCCTAGCACTGTGCTTTGCACATAGTAAGTGCTTAACGAATACCACAATGATTATTTTTGTTGCTATTATTATTATCATCATTAACAAGCTACTATTTGCCTGGGCCATTTGCAGAAGACGGATTTTTCCATGATGTTTTATCTTCTGTGTGGAAAAATGGTATCTGATTGCAATCTCCTTTTGTGTTCAACATTGTTGGATGTATTCTTCACTGAAAAAGTTTGTTTCAAAGCTTGATCGTGGGACAAGGGTTTGAGTTCATTAGATGCTTGGAATATGGAGAGGGATTCTAAAAGTCCTTCCCAGTTTCACTTCCTAGCTTTTCAAGGATAGGCATGGAATCACAAGGTTGTTTGTGCTAAGAAGGTGCGGTTCAGTTCCAGAGAGTTTTTTCTGGTGCCTGAGAGTGCATTCTCAAAAGCTGCAGGCATATTATTATGGACGCAGTGCTGTTTCTGTCAGCATATAGTGCAAGTTCCATTCAGTGCCACCTGAGCATTTGCTGAATGCTCCGGTAGTAAAAACCAGCTATTTTTTAAAATCCCACAAGTTCAAAAACATCAATAAACCTGATTTCTGGGTCTACGTGCCTTGAATACTCCTTCTCTGGTGACTGCAGGCAGATGTATTATCGACTAACAGATATACAGCTCTGAAATGTTTACCACCAGATGCAGATTAAGCCATAATAAAGCGGGGGTGAGGGGGCAGCAGAATGTTTAAGATCTGTTTAGTTTTTCTGAAACAACACATCCCCTGAATGTGGCAGCTTTCACATTGTTGCCTTCACTCAAAACTAATGTCAAACAATTCTCAGCGAGAAACAAACAGAGCAACCGCACAATCTGCAGTGCTTGCCTGCTTAACAGGAAGAGACGAGGAAATAATTCCATCCCATCCTCCCGGTTCAACCACCTATTAATCAGCCCCCTCGTCTCAATTCTGTCCCTTATGACACCTTAGCGACTTCTCAGAAATCAGGATATTACAAGTCAGAGAGAAACTGTTGAATGAGCCTGTCGCAGCAAAGCAATCAATGGTGTTTATTGAATGCTTACTGTGTGCAGAGAGCAATGTACTAAACATTTGGGAAAGCTTAATGCCTTAGTGTTGGTAGATAAAATCCCTGTGCACAAGGAGCTTACAGGCTAGAGAGGAGGATAGACATTAAATTACAGATAGAGGAAATTGTAGAGTATAAAGGTATGTATGTAAGTGCTGTGTGGGGCTGGGGGTGGGGTGAGTAGCAAAGTGTTTAAGGGGTATCGACCCAAGGGAAGGCAAACAGGGGAATTGAGGGTTTAGTAAGGGTGGATTTCTGGAAAGAGATATGATTTTAGTAGGGTTTTGAAGGTGGGCAAAATGGTGGTCCGACAGAATAGGAAGACTGGGGTGTTCCAGGCCATGGGGGAGGATGTGGGCAAGGGGTCGGTGATGAGATAGATGAGATGGAGGTACAGCAAGTAGGCTGGTGATAGAAGGAGTGTCATGTGCAGTCTGGGTTCTAATAGGAAATCAGCAGGTAAGGCGGGGGAGGGAGAGCTGTTTGACTGAGGGAAGTAAATATAACTTGGGAAAAAAACAGGGCATAATTACAGCTGATCATATCCTGTGAGGAAACGAGTGATTCATTTTTCCTTAATCAAATGAGAAGACAAATATACTCATAAGGTATCCTATTTCTTTTTAAATTGAATTACATTACAGCCCCTACCTAATCAGCAGTAATAACCTAAGGGACGCAGTGCAGCAAAACGGTATTAATGCCATAAATTCAATTTTATAAAATGTACCTCCCCCCGAACCCCCGGTCTCACACCCCCAACCCGCCGCAACTCCCTGGCAAGCCACTTTGCAAGGCACAGCAGGTATGGCAAGATTAATGTCATAGATTGGAAGAAATGACTGAGGACAAGTTGAGGTAGTATATGAGGAGAGAAAGGGGATAGTAACAAGACTTGGGGTGCTGACTAAGGGAACTTTGGAACTGTTAGCTTGACGATCTACTTCCCTCATAATTTGTGATTGAGAGCTTGAGTTATTTTTTCAGAACTATCCAAAATTCAAGCAGAGCTCTGTCCTTTACCTTTAGGGCTGTCACTTAGCTATAGCTATCATTATTTATCATTGCAGTGGACCATTACCTAAATATAGGACCAATAGATCATCCCTGGGAAATACAAAAGACTAGCAGACCTAACAAATCTTTCCCTTGGATTTAAAACAATGGGCAGCCTCTAGAGTAAAGCATCGTTTTACTCCATGACCATCTGTCACTATTGATTTGGTTTGTGAGAGAGGAAGAGCTTCACTGGCTTGACAAAGAGAGATTTATTCACCGTCACAATACAATTTGCAATCTTCACTCTAATTTGAATCATTAACCCCAGAGTCTTGATAGAAGGAACGATAGAGAAATTAGGGTTTTTTTTTTTTTTTTGTCTAGGAAGTCTGTCTATAATTACTTCCAGAAACAACTGGCTCCAAGAGCTGGGGCTTAATGATTTTAATGATGCAAAACTTGACCTTTGATAATAGGTTTTGAAATACAGTAGTGGGAGTGGTGAGAGAAGGGACCTGAACTATGAACAGGAGAGGAGAAGAAAGCTACCCACTTCACAGCAATCTTTAGTTTTGTTTATATTCTGCGAGGAGTCTGATAATTAGCCCAGATTACACCTACACTCCCCCTGCAAAATGCTATGTTGCATTTACTTTATTCCCAATTTGGAAGGGTTTGGTTTTATAGTCTGTTCTGGGCATTGGTTAAGGAGAAAAACAACTGTTTCTTGGCAAATTGTGGATGGTGAGAATAATAAAACTCGCTGCATGTCACCAAGGAGATCTCTTTTAATGGCAGCCCAGGCACGGGTCCCTATTTACAATACACAGAGTCTGATATGTGCCAAATGCTAACCAAGGGAATGGTGAAGGGGCAAACATTAAACAAGATTTTTCCACTGTGAGACAGTGAGAGAGAGAGAGAGAGAGAGAGAGAGAGAGAGAGAGAGAGAGAGAGAGAGAGAGAGAATTCCCCCACTTTGGGACTCTCTGATGGGGCATGGTGGGCCACAGAAGGTAATAATAATGATGGCGTTTATTAAGCGCTTACTATGTGCAAAGCACTGTTCTAAGCACTGAGGAGGTTACAAGGTGATCAGGTTGTCCCATGGGGGGCTCACAGTCTTAATCCCCATTCATTCATTCATTCAATCGTATTTATTGAGCGCTTACTGTGTGCACAGCACTGTACTAAGCGCTTGGGAATACTAATAATAATGATGGCATTTATTAAGTGCTTACTATGTGCAAAGCACTGTTCTAAGCACTGAGGAGGTTACAAGGTGATCAGGTTTTCACTCGGGGGGCTCACGGTCTTAATCCCCATTTTACAGATGAGGTAACTGAGGCACAGAGAAGTTAAGTGACTTGCCCAAAGTCACACAGCTGACAAGTTGGCAACATATAGAGACGGTCCCTACCCAACAATGGGCTCACAGTCTAGAAATTTTACAGATGAGGTAACTGAGGCACAGAGAAGTTAAGTGATTTGCCCAAAGTCACACAGCTGACAAGTGGTGGAGCTGGGATTTGAACCCATGACCTCTGACTCCAAAGCCCGGGCTCTTTCCACTGAGCCACACTGCTTCCTTTGCTTCCCATAATGTGGATGTTTTCTTCATTCCCAGACCATCATCTTTATTTGCTCACTTAGTGATGGCTCCTTCTCCTCTACCTTCAAATATACTCAACCCTCTCCAATACTAAAAATGTCTATTCCCTCTGTCTTTCCCATCACCGTAGACAATACTACTATTCTCCCTACCACACAAGCCCGTAATTTTGACATTATCCTTGACTTATTTATTACTCTATTTATTTATTCATTTATTTATTTTACTTGTACATTTCTATCCTACTTATTTTATTTTGTTGGTATGTTTGGTTCTGTTCTCTGTCTCCCCCTTTTAGACTGTGAGCCCACTGTTGGGTAGGGACTGTCTCTATGTGATGCCAATTTGTACTTCCCAAGCGCTTAGTACAGTGCTCTGCACATAGTAAGCGCTCAATAAATACGATTGATTGATTGATTGATTGATTATTTCTCTCATACAACCCACATATTCAATCTGTCGCCACATCCCCTAAATTCTACCTTCACAACATCACTAAAATCCACCATCTCCTCACCATCCAAACTGCTGTTACACTGGTCCACACACATCCTATTCTGCCTTGACTACCGCATCTGCCTCCTCGCTGACATAATAATAATAATAATAATAATAATAATGGCATTTATTAAGCACTTACTATGTGCAAAGCACTCTTTTAAGTGCTGGGGAAGGTTACAAGGTGATCAGGTTGTCCCACGGGGGGCTGACAGTTCTTAATCTCCATTTTATAGATGAGGTAACTGAGGCCCAGAGAAGTTAAGTTACTTGCCCAAAGTCACACAACTAATTGGCAGAGCCGAGAATTGAACCCATGACCTCTGACTCCAAAGCCCGTGCTCTTTCCATTGAGCCATGCTGCTTCTCTGCTTCCTGTCTCTCCCCACTTCATCCCTGCTTCCTGTCTCTCCCCACTTCAGCCCATACTTCACTCTGCCGTCCGGATCATTTTTCTTAAAGAAACATTCAGTCCATGTCTCCCCACTCCTCAAGAACCTCCAGTGGTTGCCCATCCACCTCTGCAAACAAAAACTCCTTGCCACCACCTTTAAAGCAATCTATCAGCTAGCCCCCTCCTACCTTTTCTCACTGATCTCATTCTCCCTTCTACATCCTCTATGCACTTGGATCCATATCTTCTGGGCACTTGGTATTCACTCCACCCTCAGCTCAACAGCACTTATTTATGTATCTGTAATTTATTTATATTGTCTGTCTCCACCCCTAGACTGTAAGCTCACTGTGGGCAGCGAACGTGTCTACCAACTCTCTTGTATTTTGTCTCTATATGTTGCCAACTTGTACTTCCCAAGCACTTAGTACAGTGCTTTGCATACAGTAAGCGCTCAATAAATACAATTGATTGTTGATTGATTGATTGTATTTTACTCTCCCAAGCACTTCGTACAGTGATCTGCACACAGTAAGTGCTCAATAAATACCACTGATTGATTTTCTGCGTCCCTCTCAATTGTAAGCTTCTGCTCTGGACTGTAAGCTCCTGGTGGGAAGGGAACATATCTACTAACTCTGTTGTGTTGTACTCTCCCAAGTGCTTAGTACAGTGCTCTGCACAAAGTAAGCACTCAGTAAATACTACTGATTTATTGATCCCACTGCACTTTTCAGAGATTTTCCCATTTCTGTGTTCCCATCACTATCCAAACTCTTCAAATGGGTTATTAACATCTGCTTTTTTTTAATGGTATTTGTTAAACACTTACTAGTGCCAGGCAGTGTACTAAACTCTGGGGCAGATACAAGCTAATCAGGTTTAACACGGTCCATATGGAGCTCACCTGCTTCCTCCAATACTCATGTTCACCCACTACGATCCATTTTCCGCCTTGTTCACTGCACTAAGAATGCACTCTTCAAATCTGCCAATAAGTTCCATCATGCCAAATCCAATATATTTTAGTCAATCCCCCTTGACCTTTCAGTTACCTTTGACACTGTAGTCCATTGATAATTGTTTTCTGGTTCTCCTCCTACTGTGGTCACTCCTTAATCTCTTTCAAGGGGTTTTCTCCTACCTCTCTCTGCAAATTGTGAATATCTCTCAAAGCTCTGCTCTGGATCCCCTCTTCTCATCTATAATAATAATAATGACAACATTTATTAAGTGCTTACTATGTGCAAAGCACGTTCTAAGTGCTGGGGAGGTTACAAGGTGATCAGGTTGTCCCACGGGGGGCTCAGAGTCTTAATCCCCATTTTACAGATGTGGTAACTGGGCACAGAGAAGTTAAGTGACTTGCCCAAAGTCACACAGCTGACAAGTGGCAGAGCCGGGATTTGAACTCATGACCTCTGACTCCAAAGCCTGTGCTCTTTCCACTGAGCCACGCTGCTTCATCTGACTCACTTTCTTGGGTAGTCATCCACTTCCCATGAGTTAAGTTACCTTCTCTGGGCAGACAACTCTCAAATCTATTTTGTTGGCTTACAGCCAGCCACAACTTTTTGGCCGCCTGAAGCAGAGATGGTTCTGGGGCCCCTGTATAGGACTCATCCAACCACTCCGCTAGGGCTCCCGATGCCTAGAGCGAGACTGTTTCTGTCATCGGACGGGGAGAGAGGCAAAAGGAGCTCTGAGAGAGTTCACAATTAGTGAGAGGAAACTGGGGCTCACCTTTCATTTATGGGACTGAGCAAGAATGACGGGGAACCCACTCTAACCCCCACCTTGAGGACAACCCTGGGACTCATCAGGCAATTCATTCATTCATTCAATCGTATTTATTGAGCGTTTACTGTGTGCAGAGCACTGGACTAAGCGCTTGGGAAGTACAAGTCGGCAACATCTAGAGATGGTCCCTACCCAACAGCGGGCTCACAGTCTAGAAGGGGGAGACTGACAACAAAACAAAACATATTAACAAAATCAAATAAACAGAATAAATATGTACAAATAAAATAGAGTAATAAATTTGTACACACATATATACAGGTGCTGTGGGGAGGGGAAGGAGATAAGATGGGTTGGGGGGGGATGGATTCATTCATTCATTCATTCATTCAATCGTATTCTCACTTCCAGGCCCATGCGCTATCCTCTACGATATGCTGCTCCTCCCACTCCATTATATCATACTTAGTACAGCGCTCTTCACACAGTAAATGCTTAATAAATACTATTGATTGATTGCCTCTGTCCACAGTGAACCACAGGGAATGGGATTAGAACAGTGCTTTGCACAAAGTAAGCACCTAATAAATGCCACCATTATTATTCAGCAGGGCTGGCTGATAAACCTAGAGGGAGACTGGTCTGATGTAACTGCTCCAACATACTTATGTAAAAGAATTAGGGAGATAAATCAGAGGGCAGAGCATTCCCAGATCAGAATAGTCCCAAAGCATCATTCCTCTCCCATCTGTCTCTCACCCTGACTCAATGAGATGCAGCCACCTCCTCAGACAAGGTTCAAAGCAAATGACAAATTTACCCCCTACAAGGAGAATACTCTGGGTTGCTTAGACTGGGGGATAGGATTAGAATGGGGCAACCCAACTCTCTCACTTCTCTCCTCCCCTCAATCCAACATAGCAAGGCCCTCCCTACCTCAGCCTGCATACGATGGACAGGGAACAGCCACTTACCTAACCCCTGTTGCAGCCATGCCCCTCCTCCTGGGGCTATTCAGAGTCACCAATCAATCCATCAATCGTATTTATTGAGCGCTCACTATGTGCAGAGCACTGTACTAAGCGCTTGGGAAGTACAAATTGGCAACACATAGAGACAGTCCCTACCCAACAGTGGGCTCACAGTCTAAAAGGGGGAGACAGAGAACAGAACCAAACATACCAACAAAATAAAATAAATAGGATAGAAATGTACAAGTAAAATAAATAAATAAAATAAATAAATAAATAAATAAATAAATAAATAAGTCACCACCTACACTCACAGACCTATCTTCCCTCCAGCTGACAGCTCAGTCCGGTAACAATCACTGGAGTGTAAGTTCCTGGAAGGCATCGATCAATTTTCTTACTTCTGTTGCCCTCTCCCAAGCGCTTAGTACAGTGCAGTCAGCAAATACCATTGAGGATGATTATGGTGAACAACGATTGGTGATTGATTGAGTGATTGAATAATACAGAGAGAATTCCATCCCAGCAAAGAGTTTTGTGATCTACTATATTCCTTTGATAACTGGTATATTTTCATATCTCCTTTAAAGGTTGAAAAGGATGGTTTGGAGAATGTGAGTTTGTTGTGGGCAGACTGAGCCCCCTTCTTCCTCTCCTCCTCCCCATCCCACCTCCTTCCCCTCCCCACAGCACCTGTATATATGTTTGTACAGATTTATTACTCTATTTTGCTTGTACATATTTGCTATTCTATTTTGTTAATGATGTGCATTTAGTTTTAATTCCATTTGTTCTGACGACTTGACACCTGTCCACATGTTTTGTTTTGTTGTCTGTCTCCCCCTTCTAGACTGTGAGCCTGTTGTTGGGTAGGGATCGTCTCTATACGTTGCCAACTTGTACTTCCCAAACGCTTAGTACAGTGCTCTGCACACAGTAAAGTGCTCAATAAATACGTCTGAATGAATGAATGAAAGGGATTGTCTCTGTTGCTGAATTGTGTTTCCCAAGCACTCAGTACAGTGCTCTGCACACAGTAAGCACTCAATAAATACAATTTAATGAATGAATGAGGGCATTTTGGATCTGAAAGTTCATATTTTCCCGTCTATTAATCTAGGCAGAGAAAATGCATAGTAAGTCAAAAGGTTGTATTCTAGGGGAAATGCCAAACAGGCAAAAATTGGTCAGACATAAGTACTGTTTTGATTGACTGAGACCTCTATCAGCCCTGAAAGCTTAGGATTTTTTGAAATTTTAGTTGGGAAGACCACTTTAACAATTGGAAAAACTAGGCAATTGACCAGAGTCTACTGCTCACAGTGGTACACTGGCCATCAATAGGGATCCCCAAGGCCAATTTGTACTTAATTGCTTCTGCCCAGAGCCCACCAGAGACTCCAACTAGTCTGGTTGGTATAATGTATATCATAGAGTTAATGTCATGTTCCCTTGGAACCTTTTCTTCAATTACTACAATTTCTATGGGAAAGCTATTTTGAAAAAAATATAAGTATAGGATGAAATTTCATTGAGATATTGTGTAAGGCGTATCATTACCACCTAGGGAATCTGAAGGCGGACAAGCAGATAGTCATTAGTATAGGCAAAGGGACCAATTTCCTCTGTCAGAACTATCAACCCTCAGGGTAGTGACTTTGTCTCCTATAATTTTGCCTAATGCCACCTATGTTCATCAGTGCTCATTTAATAATAATATAGAAATCATTTTAGAGTTCAAAGGCTTTCCCTGTTTATATCATTTTATATAAAGTTTTCTCTAGCTGCTCTGCTGAATCCAGTTTTCTTTGTTCAACATATCACTCATTGTGCTGCCCCTGATTCTTATGCCAAGGCTAATTTGGTTGGATAGATTTGAAAAAAACAAAAGGCAGTTTAGCTTCCTTCTCAGGGTGTCACGGGTATTCACATCCTTCCATTTAGCTGGGTTAAAAAGAACCTATCAGAGAAATGGGATCCTGTAGGGTAATCCTAAGGGCCTTTAGGAAAGTCAATTAGTTTAAGGTAACTCAGAAGTGAGAATTCTCCTGTGAACACCTGTGCTTTGGAATCTAATTGGGGCACACCTGTTTTGACTCCTCTCTCTGTTCTTCCCAGGTTCAGTTTGCAGACTGTAGGGATTCATCAGCTAATTGGCTATTTTTCCAGGGTCTGTCATGTGGTCCCTTTTCTCTCTTGTTTGTTCCTGAGAAGCTCAGTTCTCCAAATATTGTGCATGTTGAAATCCTCAGGGAAAGTGAGGGAGTTTTTTTTAGATATACTTTAGAAAGTGTATTAATTTGGGTAAGTTATATGAGTTGTGGGTTTAGAGTATTCCTACAAACCTTAGAGTTCAGTTGGGCTTCAGCTGGTATCCTGTGTTACACATTACATAACAGTGTTGGGTGGGTTTCAAGTTTTAGAACCGGCCAGACAGGTTGAACTAGTTTCTCTACCGGGTTTCCAGCTACTTAGTTGAACTGGGGAAACTTTCAGCTTGAACAGGTCAATTGTTTGCATAGAAATATTGAAGGTCACTAGCTCAGATTCCAACGCCAGTCTCCATGCCATTTAGACTGTGAGCCCTATGTGGGACACAGACTGTGTCCACCCCGATTAGCTCTCCACCTCGTCCCCCTCTCCATCCCCCCATCTCACCTCCTTCCCTTCCCCACAGCACCTGTATATATGTATATATGTTTGTACATATTTATTATTCTATTTATGTATTTATTTTACTTGTACATATCTATTCTATTTATTTTATTTTGTTAGTATGTTTGGTTTTGTTCTCTGTCTCCCCCTTTTAGACTGCGAGCCCACTGTTGGGTAGGGACTGTCTCTATATGTTGCCAACTTGTACTTCCCAAGCGCTTAGTACAGTACTCTGCACACAGTAAGTGCTCAATAAATATGATTGATTGATTGATTATACCTAGCCCCATGCTTAGAACAGTGCTTGACACATAGTAAATGCTAAATATAATAATAATAGTCATTTCATTTCATGATTGGCCCAGGCTAATATTGTTTTCTGCTCAGTACCAGAGTCACAAAACAGTTCCAGGCAAATTGGCTTCAGCAAACACCCTTCCTATCAAGGTCTCCTGCTCACCTTTTGGGCTGGCAGTACCACCTGTTGTTCAATTTGGCTAACTTTGTATAATAAGGAAGAGAGAACTCTATATCAGGTGTGTTCATAATAATAATAATGATGATGGTATTTAGGTACTTACTATGTGCCAAGCACTGTTTTAATTGCGGGGGTAGATACAAGGTAATAATGATGGCATTTATTAAGTACTTATTATGTGCAAAACACTGTTCTAAGCGCTGGGGTGGTTACAAGGTGATGAGGTTGTCCCCCGGGGGGGCTCACAGTCTTAATCCCCATTTTACAGATGAGGGAACTGAGGCACAGAGAAGTTAAGTGACTTTCCCAAAGTCACATAGCTGACAATTGGCAGAGCAGGGATTTGAACCCATGACCTCTGACTCCCAAGTCCGGGCTCTTTCCACTACGCCACGGTGCTTCTTATGCTGTTTATATGACTGGGCAGCAGATTGCACAGTGGTAATGAGTTCTGGGACAAGATTCAGTTATCAACTTCTTTCTATCAATCTTCAGTAAGGTTTTCCTTTGCCCGTCAATTGAACATATTTTTGCTATTTGAGAGCTTCTTCTTATTGGTTGCCCCTTGCATTTTGCCTTGGAGTTGTCCTGCAGATTCTATTTAGTTCCTGAGGGATTGAGTTACAACATTAACTCCCCTGTCCTCAGACTGTGCCCACATAGGCTGAAGCTTTAAAAATGAGTAAAGTTTTCCAGCTGTCACAATAAAAAAATGTCTAGTCAAGCTATACAAATAAACAATAAGGGAAAAGTGACATTTTCTTTTCATACAGTTACTTAGAGAGCCTATTTGATGTGATGCGCACTGTACTCAGCACTTGGGAAGTACAAGATAACAAAGTGACATGTTCCCTGCATATAAGGAGCTCACCCTGCAATGTGGAAAATAAATGTAAAAATATTTACAATTAGAGAGGTCAAAAATAAATAAATATAGCAAACACATATGAGTGGTAAGGAGAGTAAAAAATAAGTTTATGAGTGATAGAGTAGTTTAATAATAATAATGATGCTATTTGTTAAGCACTTACTATGTACAAAGCACTGTTCTAAGTGCTGGGGAGGATACAAGGTGATCAGGTTGTCCCACGTGGGGCTCCCAGTCTTAATCCCCATTTTGCAGATGAGGGAACTGAGGCATAGAGAAGTTAAGTGACTTGCCCAAGGTCACACAGCTGACAAGCGGTGGAGCCGGGATTAGAACCCATGACCTCTGACTCCCATTTTCCACTGACCCATGCTACTTCTTTAAGGCATGATATGGCTTAGGATGTGGGGAAAGTAATCAAGTAGAGATTGTTGGAGGAGGTGGAATTTTAGAAGGGACTTGAATGTGGGGAGAGCTGGGGTCTCTCTTATGTGGGGAGGGAGGGAGTTCCAAGCCAGGGGAATAGAGTGACCAAGGGGATGGAAGTGGGAGAGTGGAGAGTGAGGTTCAACTGAAAGATTGGTTTGTTTGGGAGGCAACAAAGTCAGTGAGTTAGGGAGTAAAGAGAGAAGTAAGCAGAAGGGATCAGGTGGTGAAGAGCTTTGAAGCTGATTGTGAGGAGATTTGTTTTATGCAGAGACCCAGAGAGCCAGCAGAGGGTTTGGAGTTTATGTTGCCAACTTGTACTTCCCAAGCACTTAGTACAGTGCTCTGCACACAGTAAGCGCTCAATAAATACAATTGATTGATTGGAGGAGAGATGGAGACTGAGCAATGCTTTGAGAAGATGATCTGAGCAGCAGCAAATAGGTTGGGGCAGGGAGAGGCTGTAGACTAGGAGGCCAGAGAAGAGGCTCATGCAACAGTCTACCTGTGGCAAAACCAGAGCTTGTACCAGGGAGGTAACAGTTTTGGTGGAGAGGGCAGATTTGAAAAATGTTGTGCAGGAAAATCTGGCAGTATTTGGCAGTGGCCTGAATCTAAGTTTCCAGGATGATGTAGGATATTGAAGAGTCGCAGTGACAGCAAAGTTGCAGGTTTAATGCAGATCAATCAATCATATTTATTGAGCGCTTACTGTGTGCAGAGATAGCTCAGTTGAGTTGAGTTTCTAAATCAGAGCACCTATCAATCAATCAATCGTATTTATTGAGTGCTTACTGTGTGCAGAGCACTGTACTAAGCACTTGGGAAGTACAAGTTGGCAACATATAGAGACAGTCCCTACCCAACAGTGGGCTCACAGTCTAAAAGGGGGAAGATCCAGAAGGTCTGGACCTTCCAGATGGCGGGGAACAGACAGACAGAGAAGGGCCCTGGCCTCCTTCTGGACTGGAGCCAGAATCAGAGAGGTTCCCCTTTCTCTCTCCCGGCTGGGCAGCCTGCAGCCCGGGCCACAGGTGGGCTCCCAAGCCATCCACGGGCCCTGGCTCAAACCATCCAGCATCCAACCATCCAACATCCTATCAGCATGATACACCCCAAAGATAGGATGGTACATAGGTTATTTTAACCCACACTCTGAAGGCTCTCAAAGTTTCCCTGGGCAGTGTCTGTAACGCAGAAAGCTGTTCTATATCTGCCATTTTATTGGCACACCTGGAGTCTCTATAATTATAATAGTAATAAAACTTGTGGTATTTGTTAAGTGCTTACTATAATAATAATGTTGGTATTTGTTAAGCACTTACTATGTGCCAAGCACTGTTCTAAACGCTGGGGTAGATACAAGGTAATCAGGTTGTCCCACATTGGCCCACAGTCTTCACCCCCATTTTACAGATGAGGAAATTGAGGCCCAAAGAAGTGAAGTGACTTGCCCAAAGTCACACAGCTGACAAGTGGCAGAGCCGGGATTAGAACCCACAACCTCTGACTCCCAAGCCCGGGCTCTTTCCACGGAGCCATGCTGCTTCTCTGTGTGCTTCTACTGTGTACTAAGCACTGGGGTGGATTCAAGTATATTCGGTTGGACACAGTCCCTGTTCCACATGGGGCTCACAGTCTCAATCCCCATTTTACAGATGAGATAACTGAGGTACAGAGATGTGAAATGACTTGCCCAAGGTCTCACGGCAGACAAGAAGTGGAGCCAGGATTAGAACCCATAACCTTCTAACTCCCAGGCCCATGCTCTATGCACTAAGCTATGCTGCTTCTCTGCTCTTCTGTGAAGTAGAACCCAAGCTAACAGCTTGGTAAACAGACCTCTAAGATCAGATGTTGTTTTGGACTGCTTTCCTTTACCGTGAAAGTTGGCTTACAAGGTAAAACTGAACACTTAAAAGTGGCTCTATTCCTTAGGGCCTTCAAAATTAATTCAAATAAATATTGGGTTTTTTAATGTACATTTGGTAAAAGCCCTGAAAAGGCAGTTAGTTTCCGATTCATCGACTTTCGCTTCAGGATAGAAGTATACAGATCTCAGGAACAGCTTAAAGCAAATAGGATCTCTTTTAGTTTAAATCCACTAAAACTTAAAGTCTTAAGCACAAAGAGTGAGGTACCACAGTGTGCATTTCTGCCTGCCCTGGCTCTTAATTAGATATTACTGTACTTGCCTAAATGGGTGGGCAAAAGCTTTAACACTTGAACCAAGGTGCAATTAGTTGGGCATAAAAGAACACTAAAGGGATACTAATTACATTCAGGAAGAGGAATTGAATTGAGTCAGAGAAGCAGAAAATTACCTTTGTTGAGAATCATCTTAGTGGTTTAAAAAGCTTACCGAGACTGCTGGAAATAGATGAACGTGGCTGGAGGAGGCTCTTTCTGATCTGAGAAGATGTGCCACCACAAGGCAAAAACGTAGGGTGCCACACAGGGCTCTGTGAAAGTCGTCTTTCTAAACTGAGGTTTTCTACAGATGAATCAGGTACTTTCGCCAATTATTTTTTAGGCATCTAGAAATTAGATTTCCATGATGATCTCAGTGCTTTATAGCACTTTCAGAACAGACACCAAGAAGACTTGGGGAGACCCTGGAATGGGAAAAAGAATATTCACCTCCAGAAAACCTGGAGAGGGTGGGATATAGACACCGCTTATTCACCCCCCCGCAGCCCCACAGTACTTATGCACATATCTCTAATCTTTTTATGAATCTTAATGTCTGTCTCCCCAGGTAGACTGTAAGCTCATTATGGGCAGGAATGTGACTCCCAAATCTGTTATATTTTACTCCCCCAAGCGCTTACTGCAGTGCTTTGCCTACAGTAAGCAGTCAAATATGATCGATATTTTATGGAAAATGAAACTATCATTTGTTCTTGCCTCTTGTATATAAAATACTTTCCTTTTTTAAGATAGCAAGTGTTGAATTTGTGGGGGGAATCTGTCATCAAAACCTGTCAGTTCTTCTTCACAACATCTCTAGAATCCACCCTTTCCTCTGTATCCAAACTGCTACCTCACTGATGCAAGCACTCATCATTTCCTTCCTCGACTACTGCATCATCTCCTAACTGCCTCCTGTCTCTCCCCTCTTCAGTCCATACTTCGCTGTGCTGCCTGGATCATTTTTCTAAAAGAACATTTAGTCCATGTCTTCCCACTCCTCAAGAACATCCAGTGGTTGCTCATCCACTTGTTTCCATCAACTTTAAAGCACTCAATCTGATTTCCCTCGCCTATCTTACCTAGTTGATTTCCCACTACAACCCAACCTGCATATTTCACTCCCTTAACGCTAACCTACTCACTGTTCCTCGATCTCATCTCTTCCTCCACCAACCTCTTGCCCACATCCTCTCTCTATTCTCCAAATCCCTCCCCACCTTGAAAGCCCTCCTAAAATCACATCTCTGCCTAACAGCCTTCCCTGACTAAACCCTCATTTCCTCTACATGCCTCTGCTTTGCTTATGCACACAGATCTGTACTCCTTAAGCACTTGATATTCACTCCATCTACAGTCCCACAGCATTTAAGTGTATATCCTTAAGAAGCAGCATGGCTTCGTGGAAAGAGCCCAGGCTTGGGAGTCGTGGGTTCTAATCCCAGCTCCGCCACTTGTCAGCTGTGTGACTTTGGGCAAATCACTTCACTTCTCTGTGCCTCAGTCACCTCATCTGTAAAATGAGGATTGAGACTGTGAGCCCCATGTGGGACAACCTACCATGTATCGACCCCAGCGCTTAGAACAGTGGTTGGCACATAGTAAGCACTTAGCAGATATCACCACTATTATTATTTTCCCTTTCTGTAATTTATTTTAATGTCTGTCTCCCTCTCTGGACTGTAAGATCCTTGTGGGCAGGGATCGTGTCTACCAATTCTATTGCATTGTACTTTCTCAAGAACTTACTACACTGCTCTGCACACATTAAGCACTCAATAAATTCCACCAGTTAACAGACTGATTGGGAAAGGATGGTAAAATGTTACCATACATTCTGGAAGTATTTCATGCCAAGGATTCACTGAACACATTCTTAAAGAGCAACAATCTATAATTGAGCAAAGCTCCTGAGTATCCACAGCTGAATTAGATAAAACTCTGCATTCTCTTATTCCCACTGAACAGTCCCTGACCCCTCCTTTCTCTGTGGCTTTTACCTCTTAGCTTTGCCAGCTTTGAATAGTCCTAAATTTTCCCTGTTTTTTTGTAGTGGTGTTGCCAAATCTACATGAAGCCTGAGATGTCTTTTGAGATGGGAAGGAGTTAAAAATCCTAAGATAGCCAAGCTTTCTTGAGCTTGTTTCCTCTAATACTGCCTCCCCCTACATTATGTGGTAAACTCTGACCCTGAGCCCTGGCTACCAGATGTCCAGCGCTGACCTGGGCTGCAATCTGTCGGACATGTGGTTATAGAAGGGAGAGAGGGACGGTCGGTAAGTTAGGAGACGGTCGGTAAGTTGAACTATTGGTCCCCTTGTCTTGTGGGAAGCCAGTAACACCCCCTCGCCAGGCCCCAGGGGAGACGGCTTGGGGCTGAGAGGGTGGTCTCATAGGGCTACAGCGGCAGAGGGGTACAGGCCTCAGAGGGCTACAATGGCAGAGGGGGACCAACCTCAAGGGGCTACAGCGGTGGAGGAGGACTGGCTTTGGAGGGAGGGGAAGCCAGCGTCTCGGATGTGAAGATGAAGAACTGCTTCAGAACCTGTCATTAATCTCCCCCTGGTCCCTATCTCCGTCACCGTTTCAGGGCTTGGGGAAGGCTGGAGGAGCTGCTGGGCTCGGACTGAGGCCCAGGACGGACTCTTCCCCCCGCCTGCCCCCACAATGTCCATCTGTCTATCTGAACCAGTGGGCCTGTACAGGGAGGGGGACCGGGCACTAACTCAGATCAGTATTTATTTGTAACATTTTTGTCTTTTGCATCCTGCAGGACTTTCCCTGCAAAAGTTGATTTATAATAACGTGAAAATGTCCCAAAAAACCATATCAGACAGATAATTGCTCTTCCCCTCTTCAAAGCCTTATTGAAAGCACATCTCCTCCAAGAAGCCTTCCCTGACTAATAATATTGGTATCTGTTAAGCATTTACTATATGAAAAGCACTGTTCTAAGCACTGGGGGGATACAAGGTGATTAGGTTGTCCCACGTGGGGCTCACAGTCTTAATCCCCATTTTCCGGATGAGGTAACTGAGGCACAGAGAAGTTAAATGACTTGCCCAAAGTCCCACAGCAGACAAGTGGTGGAGCTGGGATTCGAACCCATGACCTCAGACTCCGAAGCCCATACTCTTTCCACTGAGCCATGCTGCTTAATCCCTCCTATTTTCTCCCACTCCCTTATGCTGATTTGCTCCCTTCATTTATCCTCCTGCCCATCCCCACAGCCTATATGTATATATCTGTAATTTATTTATTTATATTAACATCTGTCTCCCCCTCTAGACTGGGAGCTCATTTTGGGCCAGGAATGTGTCTGTTTGTTGTTACATTGTACTCTCCCAAGTGCTTAGTACAGTGCTTCGCACACCCTAAGCACTCAATAAATACAACTGATTGAATGAAAACTCTCAGGCACAAGCTGTTCTTTGTTTACCTCTCTTTCTGCATGGTGTAAAGCTTAGTATGTGTTGATAGGCCCTCATAAAATAAGAATGCGGATGTACTGCTCAGGCCAGGATAATAACTGTGCACACCCTGAATGGATTACTGCAACATCACACTCTCAGCTGTTGGAGCTGCTTTTCATTGTACAGAATTTCTCACACTAGCAGTCGTCAGTCCCTTTGGAGAGACACCCAAGGGATCTCAGAGGGTACACAACCCATGGCTGAAAATTATTTAAAATAATGAGTAAAGCAACAATTGCTGAGGGAGGGAGAGATTGGTGGGAGGGAATGAATGGTCATGTGTGTATTTGATTTTGCTTCCCTGTTTAGGACTTCAAAGGTTTGAACAACCTCCTAATGGTAAATAATATGGAAATAAATAATTATTAGATTGCACTGTATTGCACAACAGCCAAATAAATCTCTAGTTGGGGCACTGTGTACTTCAAAACACCCAATTAAATCTCTTGTTGGAGGTGGCACACAAACTGTGGGGAAAGTAGGGGAAAACAACGTTTCCAATAGGCAAAGGGGCTGATTCAACCACGTGGCTCAGTGGAAAGAGCACGGGCTTTGGAGTCAGAGGTCAGGGGTTCAAATCCCCGGCTCCGGCAATTGTCAGCTGTGTGACTTTGGGCAAGTCACTTAACTTCTCTGGGCCTCAGTTACCTCATCTGTAAAATGGGGATTAAGACTGTGAGCCCCCCGTGGGACAACCTGATCACCTTGTAACTTCCCCAGCGCTTAGAACAGTGCTTTGCACATAGTAAGCGCTTAATAAATGCTATTATTATTATTATTATTATTATTATTATTATTTCCCAGCAATCAAAGGAGTTGTTCTGGGCTAAAATCTCAGCATTCTCTTTTTGACTCTATGCATTTGCTCCTTTTCCTTTTTGCACCTGCTACTGTTTCAAAAGTTTATCCTGAGGACATATGGTAAGCCGGCTAACAGAAGGAAAATCCAAGGGGATGTAAGTAAGAAGGTTGAAAGGCACAGAATAAGGAAGAGTCTGGATTCCCAGGTTCTGTGATTTTTAAACCTTTCAGCTTTCTTTCTGAATTTCAATATTTAAATATCCTCTGAGTACATTATTATTATTTGCTAATGTTGTGTTGGTCAATTCCCTCTCAAAGAAGTACTCTGATAGCTTAGTAGCTTTCCAAGCAGAGAAGCAGCGTGGCTCAGTGGAAAGAGCCTGGACTGGGCAGTCAGAGGTCATGGGTTCTAATCCTGGCTCCACCACTTGTCAGCTGTGTGACTTTGGGCAAGTCACTTCTCTGAGCCTCAGTTCCCTCATCTGTAAAATGGGGATTGACTGTGAGCCCCACGTGGGACAACCTGATCACCTTGTATCCTCCCCAGTGCTTAGAACAGTGCTTTGCACATAGTAAGCGCTTAACAAATGCCATTATTATTATTATTATTCCAAAAGATCTACATGGGGTTCAATTTTGAATCTGGATATATTTCTAACTCCTTTTGCATGTCTTAGTAGGAGGAGGGCTGGATCTTCCATTACAACATATTATGATTAGATTGTATGGTTATTGTTCTCACAGTGTTAAACATGGAAAACAATTTATAAAATATAGCTTTTCATGTGTATCATGAATACTAGATTAATTAGATTTGGGATGGGGTGCAAAATCTTAAAAGGGAGTCCTCAGTTTTCAAAATTTTGAGAAATACTAGTCATAATAGTTACCCACACTACCTCCATCCCTGCAGTTATAAAAAGAGTGTTACTCCCCTTATCTCCTTCTTGCCTGGAGTTTAAAGTCTAATCTGATCCATGGTATTTACTGAGCACTTACTATGTGCAGAACACTGTACCGAGCACTTGAGTAAAATGCAAGAGAGTTGGCAGAACCATTCCCTGCCCAAAGGCTGAGTTGACTAGAGACTAAACACCCTGAATAGAATGAACAGTATAAATATTTGCAGAGAATATAGATTCCTGCTGTACCACATCTATTTTGGTAGCCTTCTCTAGCCTGGAAGAAGAGGAAAAATTCTTAGAATACTTTTATAGGTCTGACCATTAGGTCAAATGGATATACTTACTACTAAATTGACTAGTTACCATCATCGCATGGTAAGGATGGGAGGTCAGAAAGGAGGCTGATGCAGTAATCGAGGCGGGATAGGATGAGTGGTAGCAGTTTGGATGGAGAGGAAAGGGTGGATTTTAGCGATGTTGTGAAGGTGAGACTGACAGGATTTGGTGACAGATTGGATATGTGGGCTGAATGAGAGAGCAAAGTCAAGGATGATGCTGAGGTTACGGGTTTGTGAGACGGGAAGGATGGTGGTGCCATCTACAGTGATGGGAAAGTCTGGGAGAGGACAGGGTTTGGGTGGGAAGATAAATAGCTCTGTTTTGGACATGTTAAGTTTGAGGTGATGGGAGGACATCCAAGCAGAGATCTCTTGAGGTCGGGAGGAGAGGTGAGCGTGGAGAGGGAGAGAGATCAGGGGAGGAGATATAGATTTGGGTGTCATCCACATAGAGATGATAGTTGAAGCTTTGGGAGCAAATGAGTTCACCAAGGCAGTAAGTGTAGATGGAGAATAGAAAGGGACCGATAAATGAACCTTGGGGGACCACCACAGTTAGGGGGTGGGAGGGTGAGGAGGAGCCCATGAAGAAGACTGAGAATGAATGGCCAGAGAGATGAGGAGAATAAGGAGATGACCGAGTCAGTGAAGCCAAGGTTGGATAATGTATCCAAGAGAATGAGGTGGTCCACGGTGTCAAAGGCAGCTGAGAGGTCAAGGAGTATTAGGATGGAGTAGGAGCCACTGGATTTGGTGAGGAGGAGATCATTGGTGACCTTTAAGAGAGCGGTTTCAGTAGAATGAAGGGGATGGAAGCCTGATTAGAGGGGATCCAGGAGAGAATTGGAAGGGAGGAATTTGAGCAAAGGTAGAATTTTTATATTCTACAAATAAGAAGATGGTTCTGACTATATGGGAAATTGTAAAGTGATTTCTACTCCTTTGAGTCTTAAGCCACCTCCCTCTAACTGGAATTTTCCAGTAGTCATTTAAAAACAGCTTTCCCAACATCTGGCCTATCTCTTTCGATTGTCTTTGGATCCCTGTGAAAATGATAAATATTCTCCAAGGTCTCTCATCCTATTTGGTTACTACTAGATATGCTAAAATGGAACCATACTTTTAAGTGGTAAGTTTTCTGGTCTTTCTGCTCATGGCTCTTTTCTGATTTACAATCACTTAAAAATCAGTCCATCCCATTGTCACTCACTCCCGATAGTTCAAAGACGTCAGACATCCTCCAAAATGAACTGTAAGCATGATCCCATCTCACTGTCAGTGTCCAACAGTCCAGACCAGCAATTTTGAGTTCCACTATTTGTAAAGTTTGGCCCTTGGACAGTCATGATCTACCAAGCAGAATGTTGGATGAGGAAAACAATCCCAACTCACACTATATTGTGAAGATTCAGAATTTGAGGGATAAGAAGACATTAATAGCTCCTGCCCTAGACAGCTATGAGAATTGGACCTTGAGAACCGGGAAGAAAACTTTGGGTTACTCTGTGGTGCCTGCAGTGAACATTTGCCTGTGGAACTGGGAAATTGGACGACTTCTTGTGCTTCAGTTACCTCATCTGTACAATGACAATTAAGACTGTGAGCCCCATGTGGGACATCAACTGTTAGCTCACATCTACCCCAGCACTTAGTACAGTGCCTGGCACAATGTAAGTTCTTAAATACCATTTTTAAAAAGCAGGAGGTCTTTGTAACTTGTTTCAGTCATTAACTTCTTCCCCCACGGCCAGTATGTGAGTAAACTGGGGCTCTTTGGAGGTGTAGGGGTGGGATTTGTGACTTTCTGGTAGCAAGCAAAAGATGGAGCTGAAATTTCAGCTCCATTTCCTCCTGCCCCCTGAGAAGAGTAACTAAAGCCACCTGACTCACCCATAATTATTTCAGACCAGGGCCAGTGGTTTTGCCCCCAGAGTGCCAATTGCATGGTCTCCTTACCCCCATTAGGTTGGTGCACTGGGTAAGTAGAAGGAGCGTGGCTTAGTGCAAAGAGCCCAGCCTTGGGAGTCAGAGGTTGTGGGTGCTAATCCCTGTTCTGCCACTTGTCAGCTGTGTGACTTTGGGCAAGTCACCTAACTTCTCTGTGCCTCAGTTACCTCATCTGTCAAATGGGGATTAAGACTGTAAGCCCCAAGTGGGACAACCTAATAACCTTGTATCTATCCCAGTGCTTAGAACAGTGCTTGGCACATAGTAAGGGCTTAACAAATACCAACATTATTATTATTATTATTAAGTAATAATAATAATTACTGATTTGAAGGGCTCCCTTCAAAGCCCTACTAAGAGCTCACCTCCTCCAGGAGGCCTTCCCAGACTGAGCCCCCTCCTTCCTCTCCCCCTACTCCCCCACCCCATCCCCCCACCTTTCCTTCTTCCCCTCCCCACAGCACCTGTATATATGTTTGTGCATATTTATTACTCTATTTTACTTGTACATATTTATTCTATTTATTTTATTTGTTTTATATGTTTTGTTTTGTTGTCTGTCTCCCCCTTCTAGACTGTGAGCCTGCTGTTGGGTAGGGACTGTCTCTATATGTTGCAAACTTGTACTTCTCAAGTGCTTAGTACAGTGCTCTGCACACAGTAAGCACTCAATAAATATGATTGAATGAATGAATAAAAGTATGGAAGCTTCTGGGATCCACATGACAAAGTTTGGTGCCAGGCACACACCAAGCTAATGCCAATACCCCATCGGAGGTGTTTCACCAGATGAATAATCAATTTATGTAATTGCAGCTTAAAGGACATAGGATGAATGGAATCTGGACTTTTCAGCAGTGTGGCTGATCCGAAAGAACTACTTCGGCAATTCATTGTCTGGAATTTTTTTGCTTTTCCCCCAGGTTTTGGCTTTTGTATCCAGGAAATTAATTAAAGCTCATTGTCAGAACAGATAATGTTTCTTAAAAACGACCTGGACCTAGTTAGCACTTTAAGGCTATGGCTGCAAAATTAGCACCCAGTTTCACTTTCCTGTATTTCTATGTGTAGATTAAATCTCTATGTAAGTATTTCATCCTCTTATTGGGCTATTCTTATTGGAAAACCTTATGGTTAGTTAGAGGCAATAAAAATAAAAACTGATTTAGAAACCCATCTACAATAAGTGCTAAATACGTCAATCTCCCACAGTTAAACCCTAACTTGTATTGAGGGCATTACACTAGAAGCTGAGATTTTAAATTTGGGAAGTGCCCTGTGCACTTCTCTCTGTTAAGTAGACTTTATTTATGAGGTGCATAATTTATTGTGTTGACATACAGTGTCTCTTATAATAAGATTTATCTTCAAGGTACATTGCTTTCCTGGTACAAAGGGTAGCAGAATGTTTATATCACAAGATTGCTGAATAGAGAGATGTTTTTCCTAGACATCATTAACCGTCTGCAGGATTTTCACTTAAATATTCTCTATCAACTCTCAGTTCGTTTATTTCTGTTTGATTTTCTCAGTTTGTGTATCATGAACTCCAAATAAAAGAGTTGTAAAATATAGCGGCTGTGACTAAATCCGTGTTCATTCATTAGAGCAGCAGTGTGGCCTAGTGGAAACAGCACACATGCAAAAAAAATAATGGCATTTATTAAGCGCTTACTATGTGCAATGCACTTTTCTAAGCACTGGGGAGGTTACAAGGTGATCAGGTTGTCCCACGTGGGGCTCACAGTCTTCATCCCCATTTTACAGATGAGGGAACTGAGGCACAGAGAAGTTAAGTGACTTGCCCAAAGTCACACAGCTGACAATTGGCAGAGCAGAGATTCAAACCCATGACCTCTGACTCCAAAGCCTGTGCTCCTCCCACTGAGCCACCCTGCTTACTCTAATTTTGCCTCAGCTACTTACTTGTGCTACTTATTTACTTCACGTCTCTGTGCCTCAGCCTCCTCTTCTGTAAAATAGTGATTCAATACCTAATAATAATAATAATGGCATTTATTAAGCGCTTACTATGTGCAAAGCACTGTTCTAAGCGCTGGGGAGGTTACAGGGTGATCAGGTTGTCCCACGGGGGGCTCACAGTCTCAATCTCCATTTTACAGATGAGGTAACTGAGGCCTAGAGAAGTGAAGTTACTTGCCCAAGGTCACAGAGCAGATATGTGGGGGAGCCAGGATTAGAACCGGTAATGATGATGATGGTCTTTGTTAAACCCTTTCTATGTGGCAGGCACTGTGCTGGGGTGGAAATCGGGCCATATGGGGCTCGCAGTCTCAATCCCCATTTTACAGATGAGGTAACTGAGGCCCAGAGAAGTGAAGTTACTTGCCCAAGGTCACAGAGCAGATATGTGGAGGAGCCAGGATTAGAACCTGACCTTCTGACACTCAGGCTTGTGCTCTATCTGCTAAGCCATACTGCTTCTCTAATTAGACTCCCTTCTAGTTAGTCTGTGAGCCCCATTTTTAAATTTTTTATGGCACTTGTTAACTGCTTCCTAAGTGTCAGACACTGAGCTAAGCACTGGAATAGATACAAGATCATCAGGTTGGACCCAATCTCTGTCCCACATCGGGCTCGCAGTTCAAGTAGGAAGGAGAACAGGTGTTGAATCCCCATTTTGATTTTTTTTAGAAGAGGAAACAAAGGCACGGAGAAATTAAAAGACTTGCCCAAAGTCCTGCAGCAGGTAAGTGGTAGAACCAGGATTAGGACCCAGGCAGAAGTTGGAGTACAGAGAGGATTCAGGCAGAGAAGAAGGACATGAACAAGGGATTGGAGGCAGCAGAAGTGAAAAAGAGGCACGGTGAGTAGTTTAGTTTAAGAACAACAAAAAGTGAGAGCTGGGGTGTAATGGGAGAGGAGATTAGATAAGTAAGAAGGAGAGAAAATTGGTAACCTTTGAAGATTTCCGATAGACAGAATTACATTTTAAAAAAATGATCCAGGCAGGAAAGTGAAATATGGACTGGAGAAGGGAGATACTGGAGAGAGGGAGACAATTCATTCATTCATTCAATTGTATTTATTGAGCACTTACTGTGTGCAAAGCACTGTACTAACTGCTTGGGAGAGTACATTATAAGAATGGACACATTCCCTGCCCTCAATGCATTTACGGTCTAGAGGCGGAGGCTCATGCAGTAGCAACCAATGGTATTCACCGAGCATTTACTATTTGCAGAGCACTGTACTAGGCGCTTGGGAGAGTACAATGCAACAGAATTAGCAGACACGTTCCCTACCCAGGTGACCAGATGGGATATGACAATTGCTTGCATCAGCACGGAGACAGTTTGATGGGGAGGAAGGGGGGCATGTCGGAAATATTGACGGGATTTAGTGACGGACTGCATGTGGGAGTTGAGAGAGAGGAGTTAAGGGGAAAAGGTTGTGGCATTCATATACAGAAAAGATGGTGGTGGTGTTAATAATAATAATAATAATGATAGCATTTATTAAGTGCTTACTATGTGCAAAGCACAGTTCTAAATGCTGGGGAGGTTACAGGGTGATCAGGTTGTCCCACGTGGGGCTCACAGTCTTCATCCCCATTTTACAGATGAGGGAACTGAGGCTCAGAGAAATGAAGTGACTTGCCCAAAGTCACACAGCTGACAAGTGGTGGAGTTGGGATTAGAACCCATGACCTCTGACTCGCAAGCCCGGGCTCTTTCCATTGAGCCATGCTGCTTCTCTGCGATAGTGTTAACTGCGATAGTAAAGTTAAATGGAGAAGAGAATTTGGAAGGGAAGATAAGGAGTTCTGTTTTGGCCACATTGAGGCTAAGGTGTTTGAGCCATCGGTATTCTATGGGGCGGGGTATCAGAGGCAAGAGGTAAGGTAACATGGTAGAAGAAGTGCTCAGTGGAAAGAGCGTGGGCTTCGAAGTCAGAGGTCTGGGTTCGAATCCCGCCTCCCCCACATGTCTGCTGCGTGACCTTGGGCAAGTCATTTCACTTCTCTGCACCTCAGTTCCTTCATCTATAAAATGGGGATTAAGACTGTGAGCCCCACATGGGACAACCTCATCTCCTTGTGTTCCCCCCAGCGCTTAGAACAGTGCTTTGCACATAGTAAGCGCTTAACATATACCAACATTATTATTATCATTATTATTATAATGAGTTTAGCAAGGTAGATTAGGGATTCTGCACAGAAGTGGTGGTGGAAGCCATGGGAGCAGATGAGCTCCCCAAGGAAGTGAATTTTCAGTGAAAAGAGAAAGTGACTGAGAACTGAGCCTTAGAGACACCCACAGGTATAAGGTGAAAGGCAGAGGAAGAACCAGTGAAAGATGCTAGGAGGTTGCAACTTTTTTAAATTGTATTTTGTTAAGTGCCAGGCACTTAACCAGTGTGCGAGGCACTGTTCTAAGTGCTAAGGAGGGTACAAAGTAATCAGGTTGGATACAGTCCCTGTCCCACATTCATTCATTCATTCAATCATATTTATTGAGCACTTACTGTGTGCAGAGCACTGTACTAAGCGCTTGGAAAGTACAGTTCGGCAACAGATAGAGACAATCCCTACCCAACGGGCTCACAGTCTAGGAGGGGGAAGACAGACGACAAAAACAGAACAAAGCAAGTGGACAGGCTTAACAATGTAACACGGCACAATTACAGTTAGAACAACTTCCACGAAGGCAAGGATCATAGAATCCCAGTCCTCTGACTCCCAAGCGTAGGCTCTTTCCAGGCCACGCTGATTCAAGCCCACTATGACAGTTTCATCTGTTTGGGTTATTCACTCACGTCACCTCTCCTCCCTTTCACACTGTTCTAAGCGCTGGGGAGGTTACAAGGTGATCAGGTTGTCCCACATGGGGCTCACCATCTTAATCCCCATTTTACAGATGATGTAACTGAGGCAGAGGGAAGTTAAGTGGCTTGCTAATGGTCTACAGTATCCAAGGCAGTCAAGAGGTCAAAGAGGCTTGACACGGAGGAGAGGATTTGGCAAGAAGGTCTTTGGGGACCTTGGAGAACAAAGTCTTAATGGAGTGAAGAGGGTGGAAAGCAGATTCACCCCACCCTCAGCCCCCCAGCACTTCGTATACACATCTGGAATTTATTTTAACGTCTGTCTCCCCCTCTAGAGTGTAAGCTGCTTGTGGGCAAGGAGCATGCCTACCATCTCTTTTGTACTGTCCAAGTGCTTAGTACCGTGCTCTGCATACAGTAAGTGCTCAATCAATATCACTGATTGATTGAGAGAAGTTGAAACAGCATGATTAAAGAGGTTGGTGGTTTTCTGGGAACTGGGTTCTAATTCTGTTTTTTATGGCCCCGGAAAGATGATGAAGTTATCCTGGGCAGGACACAATTGAATAGAATCCTGTTTTCATAACTCAATCAATGGTATTTATTAATCACTTTTTGAGTGCAGAGCACCATATTATATCCTTGGGAAAGTACAATAATAGACTTGGTAGGTGCAATCCCTGCCCACAAGGATCTTACAGTCTACTCAAAATTCCATAGTCAAGTGCGGCTACACTCTCTGAAGCAGATGACTCTGTTACCATTCCTGTGTTCATTCTAGTTATACAGACACTGCCCTAGATAGTACTGATGAAATAACTCCTGGTTCTCCTCTTATCTCTCTGACTGTTCATTCTCAGTCTCTTCTGCGGGCTCCTCCTCTGCCTCCCACCCACTAACTGTGGGGGTCCCTCAAGGTTCAGTCTGGGTCTCCTTCTATTCTCCATCTTCACCCACTCCCTTGCAGAACTCATTCGCTCCCATGGCTTCAACTACCACCTTTCTGCTGATGATACCTAAATCTACATTTCCAGCCACGATCTCTCTTCCCCTCTGTAGTCTAATATTGCCTCTTGCCTTCAAGACATCTCTTCTTGGATGTCCTCCCGTCACCTCAAGCTTAATATGTCCAAAACAGAACGCCTTATCTTCCCACCCAAACCCTGTCCTCCCTCTGACTTCCCCATCACTAGACGGCACCACCATCCTTCCTGTCTTACAAGCCCATACCTTGGCATTACACTTGACTCTTCTCTCTCATTCAACCCACATATTCAATCCACCACTAAATCCTGTTGGTCCCCTTTTAATGACATCACAAAAATCCACCTTTTCCTCTCCATCCAAACTGCTACCATTCATCCTATCCTGCCTGGATTACTGCATTCGCCTCTTTGCTGATCTCCCTGCCTCCTGTCTCTCTCCACTCCAGTCCATACTTCACTCTGCTGCCTGGATCATTTTTCTTCAGAAACTATTCAGGCCATGTCTCCCCACTCTTTGGAAAACTCCAGTGGTTGCTTATCCACCTCTGCATCGAACAAAAACTCACCATTGGCTTTAAATAATAATTGTTAAGTGCTTACTATGTTCCAAGCACTGTTCTAAACATTGGGGTAGATAAAAGGTAGTCAGGTTGGACACAGTCCTTGTCCCACACTCTTAATCTCCATTTTACAGATGAGCTAGCTGAGGCCCAGGGAAGTGAAGTGACTTGCCCAGGGTCACACAGTAGATGTGTGGGGGAGTCAGGATTAGAATCCATGACCTTCTGACTCCCAGGCTTGTGCTCTATCCTTTAGGCCACCCTGCCTCTCAATCAATTAAAGCATTCAATCACCTTCCTCGCTCCTACCTCACCTCACTCGTCTCCTACTACAACCCAGGGCACACACTTCGCTCCTCTAATGCTTTCTCACTGTGCCTCGATCTTGTTTATCGCTCTGCCGACCCCTTGCCCATGTCTTGCCTCTGGCCTGGAACTCCCTCCTTCCTCAAATCATACAGACAATTACTCTCCCCCTCTTCAAAGCCTTACTGAAGGCATATCTCCTCCAAGAAGCCTTCCCTAAACCCCCTTTCTCTTCTCCCACTCCCTTCTGTGTCATCCTGACTTGCTCCCTTTGTTCTTCCGTGCTCCCAGCCCCAAAGCTCTTATGTATATATCTGAAATTATTTATATTAATAATAATAATGGCATTTGTTGAGCACTTACTATGTGCAAGGCACTGTTCTTAGCGCTGGAAGGATACGATCGATCAATCAATCAATCGTATTTATTGAGCACTTACCGTGTGCAGAGCACTGTACTAAGCACTAGGGAAGTACAAGTTGGCAACATATAGAGACGGTCCCTACCCAACAGTGGGCTCACAGTCTAGAAGGGGGAGACAGAGAACAAAACCAAACATATTAACAAAATAAAATAAATAGAATAGATATGTACAAGTAAAATAAATAAATAAATAGAGTAATAAATATGTACATATATACAGGTGCTGTGGGGAAGGGAAGGAGGCAAGACGTGGGGGATGGAGAGGGGGGCGAGGGGGAGAGGAAGCAGCGTGGCTCTGTGGAAAGAGCCCGGGCTTTGGAGTCAGAGGTCATGGGTTCAAATCCCGGCTCCGCCAATTGTCAGCTGTGTGACTCTGGGCAAGTCACTTAATTTCTCTGTGTCTCAGTTACCTCATCTGTAAAATGGGGATTAAGACTGTGAGCCCCCAATGGGACAACCTGATCACCTTGTAGCCTCCCAAGGGCAAGGTGATCAGGTTATCCCACGGGGGGCTCACAGTCTTAATCCCCATTTTACAGATGATGTAACTGAGGCTCAGAGAATAATAATAACAATAATGATGGTATTTGTTAAGCGCTTACTCTGTGCAAAGCACTGTTCTAAGCGTGACTTGCCCAATGTCACACAGCAGATGTGGTAGAGTCAGGATTTGAACCCATGACCTCTGACTCCAAAGCCTATGCTCTTTCCACTGAGCCATGCCGCTTCTGTCTGTCTCCCCCCTCTAGACTCTAAGCTCATTGTGGGCAGGGAATGTACCTGTTTATTGTTGTATTGTACTCTCCCAAGCACTTAGTACAGTGCTCAGCACACAGTAAGTGCTCAATAAATACAATTGAATGAATGAACTCAGGAAGAGTTACTGCTTACCAACTGATGTAAATTTAAGTCATTATTCCACTAAGAAAGGGACAAGTAATAATAATGATAATAGTTGTGATATTTGTTAAGCGCTTACTATGTGCCAGGCAATGCTCTAAGGACCGGGGTAGGTACAAGATAATCAGGTTGGAAGTAGCAAAAATACTTTTTGCAGATGCTCAAGGTCACTTGGATGCATTTAAATTCATCGAATCAAAGGTGCCAAATGCTATTTCTGCTACTAGCAAGTGATCCTCTTGAATAAATTCACCTTAAGACCCACAGAGAGAAACTAGCTTCATTGTTCTGTACTGGAGGGAAAAAAAATCTGAATATGCACAAATAAGCTATTGCTTTCTCTGATCAGCTCTGCTGGTCTGTATTCACTAAAACTGAGATTGATAGTTGTAAACAAGCTTCTGCATTAAGAAAAATATTTAGTTTTTATGTCTCAGAAATTCCTCATTAATTCTTAGCTGTTCCTGAAGAGTTTTCCTTAACCAATTGTATCCAGCCAAATATATTCTGGGAATTTCAGCCGAGGAAATCCAGGTGCTAAAAGAGATCATTTTTCCTGGTTTATTTATTGATCTGGGCTCTTCTACCCTAACCACTCTATTGGTTTATTATTTAGCACCGTCTGCTGGGGGTTGATACTGATAGCTGTAGACAGGTGTAGCTTTCTACCCGCTCCATTTAACGAATAAATCCTCTGAGTTACAGGGAAAACAAGGTGCAAAGTAAGTGACAGAAGGAGAAGGAGAATTTAGGGGCCCCAAATTTAATCCCATAATTTAACAAAAAAATTCCTCTATTTCTGTGTAAGGTTTACTTGTGGCCATTAATTTTTTCCTCTTCATTTGCCTCATATAAAGTTGCCAATCGATGTATCCTAGTTTCAAAGATAACTAGGTAACAAAAGTACAGATCTGATTAGTTGGCAAAGAAGGCTTACTGGGATGTAATACTGCACCAGGGACCTAGATCATCATCAGGTGATCACCCAGCATAATGCTATTCATTTGGCACTGTTGAATTTAGGGTGCACTGTGGACATTGAGAGACTTGAGAAATAATGGAAAAATATTCAGATGGAAATTTTTTTCTTTTTTTTTTCGTTTTTTTAATGGCATTTATTAAGTGCTTACTATGTGCAACGCACTGTTCTAAGCGCTTGATCTTTAAGCTGTGTCAAGGGTGGAAGAAGAGGAAATTTTAAGAGGTTCCGTGATATCTTGGCCCCTTTGTTAGTTCTCATATATAGCAAAGTACAATTGCACAATTCCATATATAGCAGAATAAGTACAATTGCACAGTTCAAGGTTGGGGCGGGGGGGTACTACCGTAAAAGCCAGAAATTTCATAGAGCTCAGATTCTGCTTTTTGTGAGGCATAAGAATTGTTTAACGCATTGACCGTGTTTAGTGAACAGAAAGAAATATGGCGAGGGTTTTCCCCCTTAGAATACAGTACCTCAATCCGAAATTAATTAGAACCTATCACAGTATGTATTTTGACTACAGAAAGAACTAGCCTTGCTCCTACCAGGGGGAAAACCACATGAGAATTGGAGATTCAAATTCAATGCCATTCCGGATCTGTGAACTGCATTTATTAATGCATCCAAAAAGTGGATTACCTTGTATCTATCCCAGTGCCTAGTACAGTGCCTGGCACATAGTAAGTGCTTAACAAATACCACAATTATTGTTATTATTATTATTATTATTATTAAATAGTAGTAATGGTATTTTTTGAGCGACTACCTAATGCAACGCTCTGTACTAGGCACTTGGGAAAGTACATCACAAGGCACATTCCTGCCCGCTGGGAATTTAAAACCTAAAGAATGATTCCTTCCCAGTCCCACAGCACATTTCTGTAATTTATATTTATTAATGTCTGTCTCCCCCTCTAAGCTCATTGTGGGCAGGGAATGTGTCTATTGTATTGAACTCTCCCAAGTGCTTAGTAGAGGGCTCTGCACACAGGTAAGCACTCAATAAATACAACTGAATGAATGAAAGTGACTTCACATTCACAGCAAACACACCTACGGCATTTCTCATTCCAGATGGTCTGTGTCACTTGCTGTTTCAATAGGAGGTTTTCCTTTGCATTCATGTTTCTTGCAGTAGTAGTTTCATTTCTGGTTTTGATTGTGGGTGAAAAATTCTGGATGTCACAATACCATCTGTGCTTTCGAAACAGAAAGATGCAAAAAAATCCGCTTTTTTATTAATTGTCATGATCAACACAGTATTTGCAGCAGAGCGCAGAGCATCGTACTAAGTGCCGGAGGAATATGCGGAAAAGTTATACGATCAATCATCAATGGTATTCGAGTGCTTACTGTGCGTGCAGCATTGGAGAAAAGAGTTAGCAGATGCAATCCCTGTCCATAAGGACTTCACAGTCTAACAGGGGAGACAGACATATAAATTACACATATATACATATATAAATTACACATATATACATAAGCGCTGTGGAGCTGAAGGTGGGGTGAATATCAAAAGCTTAGAGGGCACAGATCCAAGTGAATAGGCAATGTAGAAGGGAGGAGTAGGGGAAATGAGAGCTTAGTCGGGGAAGACCTCTTGGAAAACATGTAATTTTAATAAGACTTTGAAGGTGGGGAGAGTGATGGTCTTACATGTGAATAATAATAATAATAATAATGGCATTTATTAAGCACTTACCATGTGCAAAGCACTGTTCTAAGGGGGAGGGAGTTCCAGGCCAGAGGGAGGATGTGGGCAAGGGGTTGTTGGTAAGATAGATGAGATCAAGGTATAGTGAGAAGGTTGGCATTAGAGGAGGAAAGTGAGAAGACTGGGTTGTAGCAAGAAATCACCAGGGTAAAATAGGAGTGGGCGAGCTGATTTGAGTGCTTTAAAGCTGACAGTATTTGTTTGAGGCAGAGGTGGAGGGACTGGAGGGTCTTGAGGAGAGGGGAGACATGGACTGAATTTTTTTTTAGAAAAATGATCTGGACAGCAGAGTGAAGTATGGACTGGAGTTGGGAGAGAGAAGAGACGGGGGGTCAGCAATTTATTTATTTATTTTACTTGTACATATCTATTCTATTTATGTTATTTTGTTAATATGTTTTGTTCTCTGTCTCCCCCTTCTAGACTGTGAGCCCACTGTTGGGTAGGGACCATCTCTATATGTTGCCAACTTGCACTTCCCAAGTGCTTAGTACAGTGCTCTGCACGCAGTAAGCGCTCAATAAATATGCTTGATTGACTGATTGAAGGCAGGCTAGGATAAGTGCTTGAAACAGTGTGATAGCAGTATGGACGGAGAGAAAAGAGCAGATTTTAGCGATGTTGTGAAGGTAGAACTGAGAGGATTTGGAGATAGATTGAAGATGTGATACTTAGTCTCAAGGAGTTTACAGGCTAATGGGGAAAACAGCAGACCTAAGTGACCTAATTTACAACAGGCTGGGGAAATACAAAATTGTAAAGCAATGTTGGAGTTTGTAAACTCCTTGTAGGAAATGTGTCTACCAACTCTGTTGAATTGTACACTCTCAGGCATTTAGTAAAGTGCTTTGCACACAGTAAGTGTTCAAATACAATTGTTTGATTAGACAACTGATGAATATTTAGGGGTTTTCTCACTGAAGTAGTAGTTGAAACCATGTGAGCTGGTGAGTTCCTTGGGAGAATAAGAGGTAGAGAGTCGAGAATTGAGCTTTGAAGCTTTAAAGGGAAGCAGCATGGTCTAGTGGAAAGAACATAAGCCTAAGAGTAGAGGACCTGGGTTCTAATTCTACCACTTGTCTGCTGTATGATCTCGGGCAAGTCACTTAACTTCTCGGTTGCTCAGTTACCTCCTCTGAAAATGGGGATTAAGACTGTGAGCCCCATGTGGGACATGAAGTGTCCAACCTGATTAATTTTTATCAACCCTAGCGCTTAGTACCCCCCTCAGGGTCGTACCTGGAGAGTTTCCAGTAATCTTATCAGTCTCGACTATGGGAGGAAGAGTCAAGGAGAGGCATATCCATTCCATTCCTAGCTTGGGCAGTGGCTAACGAGAAGGCAATCCTTTGCTACAAGTCAAAACTCACCTGTGCTGGCAGCAGCAGCATGGGAGAGAATCAAGGGCGAAGACTCAAGTTTCCTGCACGGAAGGAGGCAATGGTAAATCACTTCCATATTTTGACCAAGAAAACTCTATGGATACACTACCAGAACAATTGCAGATGGAGATGAGGCGTTCTGGGAGAGATATGTCCACGAGATCGCTATGGGTATGAGATCATCATCATCATCATCATCAATCGTATTTATTGAGCGCTTACTATGTGCAGAGCACTGTACTAAGCGCTTGGGAAGTACAAATTGGCAACATATAGAGACAGTCCCTACCCAACAGTGGGCTCACAGTCTAAAAGGGGGAGAGATGACTTTATAGCACAAGACAAGCACTTAGTACAGTGACTGGCACATAGTAACTGCTTAATAAATACCCCCTAAAAGGTACATTAACCATTAAATGGTGAGAAGAGGAGAAACCAGACACAGAAATGGAAAATAAACAGAATGACAGGAAGAGAACCAGGCAAGTGCTGTGTCTGTAGACTTAATAATAATAATAATAGTATTTGTTAAGTGCTTACTATGTGCCAAGCACTGTTCTAAGCACTGGGGTAGATACAAGTTTATCAGGTTGTCTCACAGTCTGTCCCCATTTTACAGATGAGGCACAGAGAAGTTAAGTGACTTGCCCAAAGTCACACAGCTGACAAGTGGCAGAGCCAGAATTTGAACCCACAACCACTGACTCCGAAGCCCATGCTCTTTCCACTAAGCCATGCTGCTTCTCTCAAGGCCAGAGAGACTATCTAGGAGGACAGGGTGGTCAACAGTGAGAGCAGCCAAAAGGTCAAAGAAGATTAGGATAGAATTTGGGGCAGGATTACTCCAATCCATAATCCAACCATGTCATATTCAGTATTTATTGGAACAATTGTGAAAGGCTTTCATGTTAAGACTCCAAGACAGAAGCAGTTCTGCATAATTTGCCCCATCCTGCATTTAGATCAGAAAGAGTGACTAAGGGATCTACCCAAGTCCTTGAAGGTTTTTCTCACAGGAAAAGAATCCAGAATTAATTGTTTTCAAGATCTCTCCTTTGACCCCCAGCCTATACTCCCTAGCAGTGTTGATCAGTAGGCACGTAGACTGTAAACTTGTTGTGGGCAAGGAATGTGTCTGTTTATTGTTATATTGTACTCTCCCAAACACTCAGTACTTTACACACAGTAAGCACTCAATAAATGAATGAATGAAAAAGGGGCAGCAGCATATCTTTTCCTCTGGGCTAGAAGCAGCGTGGCTCATTGGAAAGAGCATGGGCTTTGGAGTCAGAGGTCATGGGTTTGAATCCTGGCTCCGCCACATGTCTGCTGTGTGACCTTGGGCAAGTCACTTAACTTCTCTGAGCCTCAGTTCCCTCATCTGTAAAATGGGGATTAAGACTGTGAGCCCCACGTGGGACAACTTGATCACCTTGTATTCCCCCCAGCGCTTAGAACAGTGCTCTGCACATAGTAAGCGCTTAACAAATGCCATCATTATTATTATTACTATTATCACCTACTGGCTGAATTAATGTAACTGCCTCTTTACTGCTCTCCTTGCGTCTACAACTCTTCCTGCTTCTCCATATAGCTGTATTTATCCTTTCTGAAATGCCAGTTGAAATACATCATTTCTTTCTTAGATTTTTTTTAATGGTATTAGTTAAGTGCTTAATATGCGCCAGTCACTGTAATAAGTGTCAGGTAGTAATACAAACTAATCGAGTTGGACACAGTCCATGCCCCACATGGGGCTCACAGTCCTAATCCCCATTTTACAAAGGCGGTAAGTGACTTTCCCAAGATCACACAGCAGACAAGTGGCAGAGCAAGTATTAGAACCCAGGCTGATGCTGTATCTACTAGTCCACACTGCTTTTCTAGATTGCCAGATTGCTCCTGATCTGATTACCATGTCTCTATCCTGCCATTTTGCCCAAGATGAGCACTTTTTAAATACCATTGCAAACATCTCCCATTTTCCCCCATTTTTCTCTTATAAAACAAAAAACTCTTAACCATTGACTTCGAGTCTGTCATCATCTGTTTTCCTCTTACCAATCACTCTTCTCTTTAGGATGCTTCACCTTGAGCTTTTCACTCTTCCCAAGCAAAGCTTCTAACTGTAACTTGCTCGTCACTCTCCCATCTCTGACCTATTTCTTACTGCTTCCCGCTTTACGGAATTTTCTTCCACTGCCGTTCTGCTAAATCATATCCCTCCCCTCCTTTAAAACCCTTCTAAAAAATAACCTTGACCAGAAAGTCATCCCCCATCTTTCTAGTCATGCCACCCCATTTTAGTCCTCAGGATCACGTCTCTTTTGACATTTGTTGATTGCTTACTTGTTTTACTCTCTTACGCATCAGATATTTGGCAATTCGTGTCCCCTTGTCTCTCCTCTTCTGCTCCCTCCCCACAACCTTAGACTGTATGCTCCGCAAAGGCAAGGACCATATCCAGAGCGCTGTGTGACCTTGGGAAAGTGACTTACTTCTGTGAGCCTCAGTTTCCTCATTGGTAAATTGGGGATTAAGTGCCTCTTCTCCCTCTCCTCTAGGCTTTGAGACCTATGTGGGGCACGTTCAATAAGCCCATTGTGGGCAGGGATTGTCTCTATTGCTAAATTGTACTTTCCAAGCACTTAATACAGTGCTCTGCACAGAGTAAGCACTCATATACAATTGAATGAACTGTATTTATTGAGTGCTTACTGTGTGCAGAGCACTATACTAAGCACTTGGGAGCATACAATATAACACTTGGTAGACACATTCCCTGCTCCTAACAAGCTTACAGTTTAGAGGAATGAATTTACTGTCTACAGGGATCTATGTCCAACCTAATTAACTTATATCTACCCCAGCACTTGGTTTAGTGCTTGGCACACAATAAGCACTTTATTATTATATCTTCCCCTAAGAGCTAGTACAGTGCTCTGTACTATAGTAAATGCTTAATAAGTATTGTTGATGGTGGAGATGTTATTAACAGGTTTGCATTGAACACTGCTTTGTATTCATTTTACAGGGTGTAAAAGAGTTCTTAGCTCTTGACCTGGATAAGCACAATTCCTGGAATGGAATATACAAATCAATAACAAAAGGCAGTTTATACAGACAGATTGTAAAAAGGCACACGGTTGCTGCTTTCCTTCATCTAATCATGGCAGGACAGGAAACAGCTTTAAGAAAATGTCATCTGACAGTAACAGAAACAAAAACAACATTAAGGAAAGAATGATGGCAAGGTTGCCGTCAAAACCCTCAATCTGTGTGGGAAGAGAAATCAAAACTGTCAGGTTTAAATGGTGGAATGAAGACCAGGCACAAAAAGAGAGAGAGAGACATCATGCTGGGAAACCCAAGTATATCTCTTGCAAGAGAGAAGGGCAGAAACTTTGGATTTAGTATTCAGGACTGACTTTGCTATTACCTCAGAAAATAGAGTTAGAAAAAGCTTTATTAAGGGCCTGCAGAAAAAAGGAGGCTTTCATTTTGCAAACCAAAACTGAACACAAAATGGTAAAAAGAAGTAATTCCTTAAGTTGGCCTGGAGCCTGAATCTCAAATAAAACCCAAACCAATGTTCTTAATGTCTCTGACAGACTCAGTCAGGGATGGCTAGAATAGGCGGGACATTAAGAGGAAGGATCTTCAGCTCATTATGCCTTGTTTACGGTGACTGTTGTGCTGTCGGAGAGCCTGTACTTGACAGAAAGAAGTGATAGAGAAACTCTGAAGTAGAAGGTTGAGAGAGATAAGACCACTTGAGAGAGGGGGGAGGTGAAACCACCCATGCTCTGGAGGGCACCTGTCTGCTTGTGCTGCCTCTACTGTGCTTCAGACTACCAGGAAACAGCATGGCATCGTGGATAGAACAAGGGCCTGGGAGTTGAAAAGGCATAATAATAATAATAATAATGATGATGGCATTTATTAAGTGCTTACTATGTGCAAAGCACTGTTTTAAGCGCCGGGGAGGTTACAAGGTGATCAGGTTGTCCCACGTGGGGCTCACAGTCTTCATCCCCATTTTACAGGTGAGCTAACTGAGGCACAGAGAAGTTAAGTGACTTGCCCAAAGTCACCCAGCTGGCAATTGGGGGAGCTGGGATTTGAACCCATGACCTCTGATTCCAAAGCCTGTGCTCTTTCCACTGAGCCATGCTGCTTCTCTTATGGGTTCTAATCCCGGCTCTGCCACTTGTCTGCTGTGTGACCTTGGTCAAGTCACTTTATTTCTTTGGGTCTCAGTTACCTCATCTGTAAAATGGGGATTATGACTGTGAGCCCCATGTGGGACAGGGACTGTGTCCAATCCAATTTCCTTGTATCCACCCCAGCACTTAGTACAGTGCCTGACACACAGTAAGTGCTTAACAAATACCACAATCATTAATTATTATTATTTAGCACACCTCTATTAATAATAATAATGGTATTTATTAAGCGCTTACTATGTGCAAAGCACTGTTCTAAGTGCTGGGGGGATACAAGGTAATCAGGTTGTCCCACAAGGGGTCACAGTCTTAATCCCCATTTTACAGATGAGGTAACTGAGGCACAGAGAAGTTAAGTGACTTGATAAAAGCAAGGTACTGCCTGACAAGCTTCAGCCAGCCGTACCTTAAAGAGATCAATCTGTCAATGGTGTTTGATGTGCTTTCTCTGTGCAGAGCACTGTACTAAGCACTTGAGAGAGTAAAATACACCAGAGTTGGTAGATGCAGTCCCTGCCCATAAGGAATTTACAGTCTAAAGGGGAAGACGGATATTAAAATAATTTCAGTTATATACACAAGTGCTGTAGAGCTGAGGGTGGGGTGAATATCAAGTGATTTAAAGGTACAGATCCAAGTGCATAGGCAACGCAGAAGAGAGAGGGAGTAGGGGGAGTGAGGGGCTAGTCAGGGAAGGTATCTTGGAAGAGATGGAGTTTTTAATAAGGCTTAGAAGGTGGGGGAAGAGTGGTGGTCTGTTGTATATGAAGGAGAAGGAAGTTCCAGGCCAGAGGGAGGAGGTGGACAAGCGGTCAGTGGTGAGATAGAAAAGATCAAAGTACAGAAAGTAGGTTGGTATTAGGGGAGCGAAATGTATGGGCTAGATTGTAGTAGAAAAACAAAAAAATCAGCAAAGTAAGATTGAAGGGGTGAGCTGACAGTGCTTTTAAGCCAATGATAAGTAGTTTCTGTTTGACGGGGAGATGGATTTGATAAGGAACTAGATGGGCTAGAAGTTCTTGAGGAATGGGGAGATGACGACTGAACTTTCTTTTAGAAAAATAATGGGTAATGAACTAGTGTGAGGAGAGACAGGAGGTAGGGAGGTCAGTGAAGAGGCTGATACAGTAATCCAGGCAGGATATGATAAATGCTTGGATCAGTGTGATAAGTGCTTGGATCAATGCGCCATTGGCTCCTGCCCGAACTCCCTTCCCTCCATGCATGCACGCCTGCGCCTCAGCCCCTCCTCAGAGCCCACTGCCACCGTCATCCTGCTGGGCGCCGTTCTCCACCACTGCACCGCCTTGGCCGGGCCCGGGCTCTGGAGCCTGCTGTGGGGTCCCCGGTCCTCAACGCTGCTGTTCAGACAGCTCGTTGCTATTACCATGAGTCACAAGACAGATGAGGAGTTTGATCATCACTGTAGTTGGCACTACCATCCTTCCCATCTCACAAGCCCACAACCTTGGGGTCATCCTCGCCTCTGTTCTCTCATTCACCCCACACATCCAATCCGTCACCAAAACCTGCCGGTCTCACCTCCACAACATCGCCAAGATCCGCCCTTTCCTCTCCAACCAAACCGCTACCTTGCTGGTTCAATCTCTCATCCTATCCTGACTGGATTACTGCATCAGCCTCCTCTCTGATCTCCCATCCTCCTGTCTCTTCCCGCTTCAGTCTATACTTCACTCTGCTGCCTGGATCATCTTTGTGCAGAAACGCTCTGGGCATGTCACTCCCCTCCTCAAAAATCTCCAGTGGTTGCCTGTCAACCTATGAATCAAGCAAAAACTCCTCACTCTTGGCTTCAAGTCTCTCCATCACCTTGTCCCCTCCTACCTCACATCCCTTCTCTCCTTCTACAGCCCTGCCCGCACCCTGCGCTCCTCTCCGCCGCTAACCTCCTCACTGTCCCTTGTTCTCGCCTGTCCCGCCGTTGACCCCCGGCCCACGTCCTCCCCCTGGCCTGGAATGCCCTCCCTCCGCACATCCGCCAAGCTAGCTCTCTTCCTCCCTTTAAAGCCCTACTTAGAGCTCACCTCCTCCAGGAGGCCTTCCCAGACTGAGCCCCCATTTTCCTCTCCTCCTCTCCATCCCCCCCGCCCTACCTCCTTCCCCTCCCCACAGTACCTGTGTACGTTTGTATAGATTTGTTACTCTATTTATTTTACTTGTACATATTTACTACTCTATTTATTTTGTTAATGATGTGCTCTGCACACAGTAAGCGCTCAACAAATACGATTGAATGAATATAGTTATAATTCTATTTATTCTGACGGTTTTGACACCTGTCTACATGTTTTGTTTTGTCGTCTTCTAGACTGTAAGCTCATTGTTGGATAGGGACTGTCTCTATATGTTGCCAACTTGTACTTCCCAAGCACTTAGTACAGTGCTCTGCACACAGTAAGCACTCAATAAATATGATTGAATGAATGAATGAATGAATGTGGTAGAAGTTCGGATGGAGAGGAAAGGGTGGACTTTAGCTATGTGAAGGGAGGAACAGGATTTGGTTGAATATGCAGGTTGAATGAAAAGGATGAGTCAAAAATATGCCAAGATTATGGGTTTGTGAAACAAGGAGGATGGTGGTATTGTCTACAGTGATGGGGAAGATAGTGGGTCAGGGGACGAGTTTTGGGTGGGAAGATGAGGAGTTCTGTTTTGTTCTCTGTCTCCCCCTTCTAGACTGTGAGCCCACTGTTGGGTAGGGACTGTCTCTATATGTTGCCAACTTGTACTGTCCAAGCGCTTAGTACAGTGCTCTGCACACAGTAAGTGCTCAATAAATACGATTGATTGATTCTGTTTTGGACAAGTTTGAGGTGTCAGTGGGACATCCAAGTAGAGATGCCCCAGCCTGAAGGCATTTGTGAGACTACAGAGAAGGAGAAAGAAAGGTCAGGGCTGGAGGGATAGATTTGGAATCAGTCACATAGACATATTTTATATATCTATCCTATATATATATATATATATATATATATATATCCTTTATGTATAAAATGGGGATAAATAATTACGGCATTTGTTAAGCACTTACTGTGTGCCAGGTACTGTTCTAAGTGCTGGGGTGGATGCAGGCAAGTTGGGATGGATAAAGTCTCAATCCCCATTTTACAGATCAATCAATCATATTTATTGAGTGCTTACTGTGTGCAGAGCACTGTACTAAGCGCTTGGGAAGTACAAGATGGCAACGTATAGAGACAGTCATCATCAATCGTATTTATTGAGCGCTTACTGTGTGCAGAGCACTGTACTAAGCGCTTGGGAAGTACAAATTGGCAACATATAGAGACAGTCCCTACCCAACAGTGGGCTCACAGTCTAAAAGAAAACGATGGCATTCGTTAAGCGCTTACTATGTGCAAAGCACTGTTCTAAGCACTGGGGAGGATACAAGGTGATCAGGTTGTCCCATGGGGGGCTCACCGCCTAATCCCCATTTTACAGATGAGTTAACTGAGACATAGAGACGTTAAGTGACTTGCCCAAAGTCACGCAGCTGACAAGTGGCGGAGCCGGGATTTGAACCCATGACCTCTGACTCCCAAGCCTGCGCTCTTTCCACTGAGCCACAGATGAGGAAACTGAGGCAGAGAGAAGTGAAGTGACTTGCCCAGGATCACACAGCAGACAAGTGGAGGAGCAGGGATTTGAACTCTCAACCTTCTGACTCCCAAGCCCATCCTCTATCCACTACTAAGATTGTGAGCCCCATGTGGGACTGTGTCCAACCCGATTTGTTTGTCTACCCCAGCGCTTAGTACAGTGCCTGGCACATAGTAAGTGCTTAACAAATACCATATATGTTTGTAAGTATTTACTACTCTATTTATTTACTTGTACATATTTATTCTGGTTTTTTTCTTATTTTATTAGTATGTTTTGTTTTGTTGTCTGTCTCCCCCTTCCAGACTGTGAGCCTGCTATTGGGTAGGGACCATCTCTATATGTTGCCAACTTGTACTTCCCAAGTGCTTAGTACAGTGCTCTGCACACAGTAAGCGCTCAATAAATACGATTGAATGAATGAATGAACAGGGACAGTGTCCAAACTGATTAGTTTGTATCTACTCCAGTGCTTAGAACGGTGCTTGACACATAAGAAGTTCTTAACTATTAATAATAATAAACCTGAGAGAACAATTATGAGGAAAAGCTGGCTTGCAGAGGAAAAATCTTGTTTACCTACTGGGTGTTGGATTGCCAGAGCTATCGGTAACTTTATTTGATATTTGAGAGTTCCTAGCTAGAGATGATCAGGAAATTGCTTCTGGAATACTCTGAGCAAGTAGTTGGTTTATACAAAGGCTTTTCCTTGGCCCTGGAAACAAACATTCCTAATCCAAAGAGCAAACAACTTACACTCTATTTGCCGAACAAAACCTGGAGTCTTTACTAATGGCATGCATTAGGAGAAACTGAGTATTTTGTTACCTCAGTGCCTTGCTGGGGGTAATGAAGAAGAAGGCTGGAAGAAACACAGCAGATTGTTGCATTTCTTCAACCTTTTCACCGCATGCCCCATTTGCAAGGACAAATTTCTGTTTTAATCCACCATCTTGGGGGAAGAAGTAAAGCAAAGACGTTGCCCAAATTGGGATGGAGAGCAGGTGGAAGAGGTCTCTTTAGGGGCGTGGTGGGTATGGAGGAGGAACTATTCCTAATCAGCAGCTGCAGCTGGGCCCAGGTCAAAGAAAAGCCGCAGAAATGGAGCTGATTCTCTTTGTCCTTTCCCATTATGCGTCTCGGTTCTAGTCCTTCAACCTTTTCACCGCGTGTCCCATTTGCAAGGACAAATTTCTGTTTTAATCCACCATCTTGGGGGAAGAAGTAAAGCAAAGATGTTGCCCAAATTGGGATGGAGAGCAGGTGGAAGAGGTTTCTTTAGGAGCGTGGTGGGTATGGAGGAGGAACTATTCCTAATCAGCAGCTGCAGCTGGGCCCAGGTCAAAGAAAAGCCGCAGAAATGGAGCTGATTCTCTTTGTCCTTTCCCATTACGCGTCTCGGTTCTAGTCCGTAGAATTCAGTTTTGTGGCAGCCTGTCACTATTCTTGGCTTGGTTTTGAACTCCAGAAGTAAACTCGGCCCTAGGGAATTGAATTCCACCCCATCCCCAGGATGGAGAAACCCTTGTTCCCACAGTCCCTGATGGATTGATGTATAACTGCCCGGAGAAGAATTCCATGTGGCACATTTAGCAGGTGCTAAAATCAGCACAGGAGCAAGATGAGCAAGCAATTGACTTTCAACTGATTTGAACATTTTTTGAAAAACTGGTTAATTTTTCTTTTTGCTTGGATCCCCGTACAATGGAGATCTCCCCTCTCAAAGACCCTACCACAAATTTGGGACTCCTTTCTTGACCCACCATAGTTGAGTCATTTGCCCAGAAGACCAGTCCTTGAATGTCAAGGCTTTTGTTTTGTCCTCTGACTAATGCTCCCTTAGTCCAGCCTCCCCTACAGAGAAGCAATGTGGTTTAATAGCAAGAGCCCGGGCTTGGGAATCAGAGGTCATGGGTTCTAATCCCCTTCTGCCACTTGTCTGCTGTGTGACCTTGGGCAAGTCACTTAGCTTCTCTGGGCCTCAGTTACCTCATCTGTAAAATGGGGATTAAAACTGTGAGCCCCATATGGGACAAGCTGGTACTTACCCCAGCACTTAGAAGAGTGCTTGGCACATAGTAAGTGCTTAACAAATGCCATTATTATTGTTATGACCTAATGTCTCTGTGCCTCAGTTTTCTCATCTGTAAAGTGGGGATTAAATACCTGTTCTCCTTCCTACTTGGACTGTGATCCCCATGTGAAGGAGGGACTGTCTCTCCAACCAACTGAATCTACCCCAGTGCTCGACACATAATAAACACTTTGGCTTAGCAGATAGAGCACGGGCCTGAGAGGACATGGGTTCTAATCTCTGCTCTGCCATTTGTTTGCTGTGTGACCTTGGGCAAGTCACTCCACTTCTCTGTGCCTCAGTGACCTCATCTGTAAAATGGGGATTTTTTTAATAATAATGATAATGATAATAGTAATGGCATTTTTTAAGCACTTACTATGTACCAAGCACTGTTCGGGGGTAGATACAAGGTAATCAGGTTGTCCCACATGGGGCTCACAGTCTTAATCTCTATTTTACAGATGAGGTAACTGAGGCACAGAGAAGTTAAGTGGCTTGCCCAAGGTCACACGGCAGACAAGTGGCAGAGCTGGGATTAGAGCCCACATCCTCTGACTCCCAAGCCTGTGCTCTTTCCACTAAGCCACGCTGCTTATTTTAAGATTAAGACTGTGAATCCCATGTGGGACTTGGACTGTATCCAAGATTACTTTGTATCTACCCCAGCATTTAGAACAGTGCCTGGCATTCATTCATTCAATCATATTTATTGAGAGCTTACTGTGTGCAGAGCACTGTACTAAGCGCTTGGAAGTACAAGTTGGTAACATATAGAGACTGTCCCTACCCAACAACGGGTTTACAGTCTAGAAGGGGGAGACAGACAACAAAACAAAATATGTGGACAGGTGTCATCAGGATAAATAGAATTAAAGCTAAATGCACATCATTAACAAAATAAATAGAATAGTAAATATGTACAAGTAAAATAATTAGAGTAATAAATCCATACAAACATATATACAGGTACTGTGGGGAGGGGAAGGAGGTAGGGTCGGGGGGATGGAGAGGAGGAGAGGAAAAGGGGGCTCAGTTTGGGAAGTCCTGGCTCAGTCTGGGAAGGCACACAGTAAGCATTTAACAAATACTATTTAAAAGACACCAAAATAAAATAATAAAAAAATCATAAGGGGTAGACACCCCCAGCAACCAACCTTCCATCTCCTTTCTTCAGAAAGGTTTTCCAGGTTGAAGATGTATGTCATGTATTGTACTAAGCGCTTAGTACAGTGCTCTGCACACAGTAAGCACTCAATAAATACAATTGATTGATTGATTGATGTATTGTGGAAGCACTCCACAGGGTCAGCTACTTCTGCAGCTCTCTCTATGCAGAGGGAATGCTAGCTCCCTGCCCTAATGAAGCCACCTTTCTTGGGTGCCCCTGACCCGGAGAAGAACCCCCAAACTACCAATCTGGAGAGCATGGGGAAACTTTACAACTTTAATTATTACTATGGTATGCAATAAGTACTTACAGTGGGTCAAGTACTATTTTAAGCACTCGGGTAGATACAGGTTTATCAGGTTGGACACAGTCCCTGTCCCACACGGGGCATTTTTCATTTTACAGATGAGGAAACTGAAGCACAGAGAAGATGAACGACGGCCCAAGATCACATAGCAAGCTAGTGGGTCTGTATTAGAACCCAGGTCCCCTGGCATGCTGTTTATCAATCAGTAGTGTTGTTGAGCAGTTAAACCTTGCCTCAGAAGGCGATGCACAAATAATGTGATCACAAGAGATCACATCACAAGGGATGTGATGATAATTCCCCATTGCCATAGCTCAAGTGGTATTTTCTGACCCTAACTCCTAAATAAAATCAGCATTTTCTGAATTGACTGAAGAGAACCTTACAGTGAGCTAGAGGCAATGAGTGGATAACAGGAAAGGAGCCCAGTTGGATCAGATACTTTGGGATTGATTGGATCATCCATTTTCCGACAGAAGACTTTCCTGCTGCCTCTGTTTAAGCGCTTAGTACAGTGCTCTGCACACAGTAAGCGCTCAATAAATACTATTGATTGATTGTTGGGTAGGGGCAGCTGAACTGTACATACTGAAGCATCAAGCAGTCAGTGGTCACGGGCAATAAATGTTGGGATACAATAAACTTGTTATGCCTGGGGCAATTGAACCAGTAGTGAGAATGAGGAAAGTGAGAACTCTCTGACTGTTGGCCTTCCCCACATTTAGCTAAAGAGCTTCCTGAGAACCACCTCCCTTCATACTCTTGGGACTTCAGTTCCAACCCCAAAATCTGGGAATGAAGTTTAGGAGCAACCCAGTTTCTGTGGCCATCCTGGGGATACAGTTTATCTGGATTAGTGATTTATAAATATGATTGACTGATGGATTATCCCAGACTATGAGCCCCACCTGGGACAACCTGATCACCCTGTAACCTCCCCAGCACTTAGAACAGTGCTTTGCTCATAGTAAGCGCTTAACAAATGCCATTATCATCATCATCAGTAGGAAAGTAGGTAAGGAGAGGAGGGGGCAAGGTGATTGAGTATTTTAAAGGCGATGGTAAGGAGTTTCTCATTGAATGCAGGTGGATGGGTAACTAGTGGAGGTTTTTGAGGAGTGGGGAAACATGGACTAAATGTTTTTGTAAAAAATGATCCAGGCAGCAGAGCAAAGTGGTGCTGTCCTGTCCTGCTTGTCCCCACAAATAAGAAAATTCCCTCCCTTGTTCCTGGCAGTTTTTCTGTTCCCTCTCTCCCATCATCCTGAACACTTCCTCCCCTCCTTCTGTTTCTCCAGTTCCTTCTAAGGGGAAGCAGCATGGCGTAGTGAATAGACCATAGCCCTGGGGGTCAGACGATCAAGCGTTTCCACCACTTGTCTGCTGTGTGGCCTTGGGCAACGATCAAGCGTTCTAATGCTGGCTCTGCCACTTGTCTGCTGTGTGGCCTTGGGTAAGTCACTTCACTTCTCTGTGCCTCAGTTACTGCATCTTTAAAATGGGGATTAAGACTGTGAGCCCCATGCAGGACAGGGATTGCGTCCAACCTGATTTGCCTGTATCCATCCAAGCACTTAGTACAGTGCCTGGCACATACCAAGCACTTAACAAATACCACAATTAATATTATTACTCTGCACACACACTCCCCACAACACTTGACTTTTTTTTTTAACCTTTGCATACTGATTTCCACCAGGTTTCCCTCCACACACCTCTCGGCCTCCCTCTCCACATTCCTTCAGCTGGCTCAGCCCTGTACCTAGTCCAGCTCTTTCTTGTTTTCACTTTAATCAATCAATCAATCAATCGTATTTATTGAGCACTTACTGTGTGCAGAGCACTGTACTAAGCGCTTGGGAAGTACAAGTTGGCAACATATAGAGACGGTCCCTACCCAACAGTGGGCTCACAGTCTAATAGGGGGAGACAGAGAACAAAACCAAACATACTAACAAAATAAAATAAATAGAACAGATATGTACAAGTAAAATAAATAAATAAATAGAGTAATAAATATGTACAGACATATAGACATATATATACAGGTGCTGTGGGAAAGGGAAGGAGGTAAGATGGGGGATGGAACGGGGACGAGGGGGAGAGGACGGAAGGGGTTCAGTCTGGGAAGGCCTCCTGGAGGAGGTGAGCTCTCAGTAGGGCTTTGAAGGGAGGAAGTAGAGCCTTTAAGTTTTTACCTTAGGGCAATGGTGGTGGCAAAGGCCTGGATCACTTCCCACCCGTCTCCCCCGCCGCAGTCCAGCTGTGTTCCCATCCCTGCTACTGTGGCCGAGGAAAGGAGAAGGAAGATGGTGGTGATAATAGCTGCCTGATCCTCATCTACCCTCTGCCATACAGAGTCTTCTGTGGTTTTTGCCAAGAGTAGCCTGGAGAACATACCTGGAAAAAGGCCAAGACCAGGATCTCTGTGTCTAAGACCTGGAGCCCTCCATCCAGGAGTCTTGCCGGGATCTTGCTCTTTCCTCTCCAGCCAAACTGCTACTGTGTTAATCCAAGCTCCTGTCCTATTCCATCTTATTACTGCCTCAGCCTCCTTGCTGACCACCCTGCCCCCTGTCTCTCCCCACTCCAGGCCACACTTTGCTCTGCTGCCTGGATCATTTTTTACAAAAACATTTAGTCCATATTTCCCCACTCCTCAAAAACCTCCACTAGTTACCCATCCGCCTGCATTCAAAGAGAAACTCCTTACCATCGCCTTTAAAATACTCAATCACCTTGCCCCCTCCTCTCCTTACCTACTTTCCTACTGATGATGATGGCATTTGTTAAGCATTTTTTATGAGCAAAGCACTGTTCTAAGCACTGGGGAGGATACAGGGTGATCAGGTTGTTCCAGGTGGGGCTCACAGTCTTAATCCTCACTTGACAGATGAAGTACCTGAGGTACAGAGAAGTTAAGTGACTTGCTCAAAATCACACAGCTGACGAGTGGCAGAGCTGGGATTAGAACCCATGACCTCTGACACCCAAGCCCGGGCTCTTTCCACTGAGCCATGCTGCTTCTCGTGCAACCCAGCCCTAACATCTAGCTCTCCTATTGTTAACCTACTCACTGTACTTCGATCTCATCTATCTCGTCGCTGGCTTCTCACCCACATCCCGCCTCTGGCCTGGACTGCCCTCCCTCTTCATATCTGATAGACGACTGCTCTCCCCACCTTCCAAGCCTTATTAAAGGCACATCTCTTCCAAGAGGCTTTCCCTGACTAAACCCTCCTTTCCTCTTCTTCCACTCCCTTCTGCCTCACCCTTGCACTTGGATTTGCACCCTTTATTCACCCCTCCCTTAGCTCCACAGCACTTATCCATAATTTACTTATATTGACATGTGTCTCCCCCTCTAGACATTGTAGAAAGGGAATTTGTCTACCATCTTTGTTATATTGTAGCCTCCCAAGAGTTTAGTAGGTGCTCTGTGCACAGTAAGCATTTAATGAATACAACTGATGGATTGATTGACTGAGTTCTCTTTTGGTAACCTGGCCCAGCCCCATTGGGAAACTGCACCTGAAAGAAGCCTGCTGATGAATTCTCATTCCTGCAGGAATGTAGAGCGTATAAATTTTGATTTAGGTTCATTTCCACCTGGAACAAATTAAAATTAAATTTGGAGCAAATTAAAAATGTCAAAATAGCAATGAATAATTGCTAAATCGGTTATCTGATTTACACTGTAATTCCCTGTTTTCAATATTAACATTTTTATGATACTTATTAAAGGTCTGTTATGTGCCGAGTTCTGTGGTAGACAGAAAATTGTCAAATGGGACACAGTCCCTGATGCAAAGTTTACAATCAGCCTTATCCTCATTTCCCAGTGAGGAAACAGAGGCCCAAAAGAGTCATATGACTTGTCTAAAATCACACAATAGTCCAGTAGCAGAGCTGGGATTAGCACTTGTGTCTCCCGACTCCCAATTCAGGCTCTTTCCACTAGGTCACTCTGAATCTGTCTTCTTAAAGTGAGTTTAACACCAATGAGAGGAGCTTGGATCAAGATCCTGGAAACAAACTGATGGAGGAATTTAAACCTCTGAACAAGAGATGGAAAGGATCGCCACCGAGAGACTTGAATTCACCTTCTTCCTGCTGAGAATTTTATCTTCTTTCTGGTGCCCTGTTCTGCGGAAATAGCAGAGGACAGAACTGAGACTCCTTACAATGGGGGGAAAGACAGTGAGTGAGGCAGAACCTTGAAGAACTGATGTCGTGGGGCCATTCCTCAGCTTGGCCGTAAAAGCTAGAATGGGTTCATGCCATAATTGGAAATAGTGACCTTTCCACCTGGTCTTCTGCCGATGGAGCTGCCATCACTGTTAATAATGTCCAGGATTGGTTCTGCCTGATCCAAGGCAATTACAATCACCCAGAGAAGGCTGCCAAGGCAGCCTCCCTGCCAATGAGGTCAGCAGATTTGTTTATTTGCCCAGTTTTGTGGAGAGAAAAACTCCCTGTGCCTCTAAAATGGCTTAACTCTTCAGCTTGGGTGTTGATGTCAAATCCCTTGAATGATATTTCCTTGCTCATCATCTAACAGGGACACAGAGGTATTACCCAGTAGCTGCTTGGCAGATTGGAACTGGCAGCAACAGAGTGTTTCTCAACGTGGGCAGAACAAAACTCTTAAAGATGGTCTTGGGTTTGGATATTTTGACTAAAACCAGTAAAGAGAAACAGAGCCAGTGGGAGAACAATGTTTGCCTGCTACATTTATCACTGCCTTTTAGCAGAGAAATAGAATAGCCTTGGGGCCTCTCTGGGGAATAAGGAGAATTTTTGGTGGATTCCAGCAACCTAGGAGCCTCTTATGAATGCAGAGATTCCTTGTTATTAGTGTGAAGTTCTTCTTTTCCAGATTCCTGAGGCTTGGTCAAAGCACGGCCCAGATGTAAAACCACAAAGGAGCCCAGAGAACTGAAATGCTTCTTCTGCTCCAGGCTCATGAGTTAGTAATAAATGTGTCAGAATTGTGCATTTCTTGTTGGTTGGGCTGTACTGTCTTTCAGAACGGCTAATCCAGCACATTATTCGAGGTGATGCTAGAATACAACCGGAAAAAAGAGTTTGGGCTCCATTTCTCAATAAGCAAAGGGGCTAGTTTCTACATGTATATATGTATATATGTTTATACATATTTATTACTCTATTTATTTTACTTGTACATATCTATTCTATTTTATTTTGTTAGTATGTTTGGTTTTGTTCTCTGTCTCCCCCTTCTAGACTGTGAGCCCACTGTTGGGTAGGGACTGTCTCTATATGTTGCCAACTTGTACTACCCAAGCGCTTAGTACAGTGCTCTGCACACAGTAAGTGCTCAATAAATACGATTGATTGATTGATTGATATTAGTTTGACTTATGTATCCCAGCAACCTCAGGGGCTGTTTCCTGGGTAAGAGCTGCCTCTATTTCCTTGGGTGGAGACAACCTCCACCCTATTTAGGAGGGGCTGCCTGGGTTCAATTTATTCTCCTCTTGGTTACCAGAGGTCCTGAGGGTAATAATTATGGAATTTAATAATTATGGTTTTAAGTGCCTTCTCTGTGCCAGATATTGTACTAAGCACTGGGGTGGATACAAGCAAATCGGGTTGGACGCAGTCCCTGTCCCATGTGGGGTCACAATTTCAATCCTCATTTTACAGATGAGGAAACTGAAGCGTGAAGAAGTGATTTGCCCAAAGTCACACGGCAGACAAGAGGTGGAGCCAGGATTAGGACTCACAAGGCCTGTGCTCTATCCACTATGCCACACTGCTTCTCTGTTTCACCCAGACCTGGGAACTGACCCCACACATCCAATCCGCCACCAAAACTTGCCAGTCTCACCTCCCCAACATCGCCAAGATCCTCCCTTTCCTCTCCATCCAAACCGCTACCTTGCTGGTTCAATCTCTCATCCTATCCTGACTGGATTACTGTACTATTGTACTATTTACTATTCTATTTATTTTGTTAATGATGTGCTTATAGCTATAATTCTATTTGTTCTGATGATTTTGACACCTGTCTACATGTTTTGTTTTGTTGTCTGTCTCCCCCTTCTAGACTGTGAGCCCGTTGTTGTTGGGTAGGGGCCGTCTCTATATGTTGCCAACTTGTACTTCCCAAGTGCTTAGTACAGTGCTCTGCACACAGTAAGTGTTCAATAAATATGATTGAATGAATGAATGAATCCATGTTGTAAGTTTACCTGTTAAACTATATCACAATCACTGAACAAGGCATTAAGCCTGGGAAATGGGGGTCTGGACCTGGGTTGGGGTATCTCTTTGGACTCCAGTCTTCCTCTGAGTAAATACTGGTGGGGGTGTGTGTGTGAATATTCTCTTTCCTGAAAAATTTTACTGAAAATTTCATGGCTAATTCAAAGCAAAAAGCCTGGTCACCACAGAGACTCATTCCTCTCTTTAAATGACCACCGATTAAGAATCACAACAGTTCTAATTAGCCCAGAGTAGGTCAAAGGCTGGAGGCACTGCTGAATCAAACCCAAATTAAGTTAAGGGGAGCAAGTCCCCTGAGAAAGCAAAATCTGAGTTCCTACTAACTCTGTTGTACTCTCAAGCGCTTACTGCACATAATAAGTGGGCAATAATTATTTGAGATGGCTATTGAAGCAGTTCTCCAGGACTGGAGCTGGCTGGCGAACTCTGTTAGGTGCCTCCTCCCCTTTGACTGCATAGAATTGGATGTTTGGGTCCTTCAGACCTTTGCAGAGTCATTTGTTTAAATGACTTGGATGTTGCAAGCAACATTTCTTAGTGTGGGGGTTAGTGGGTTCTTGCTAAACTCTCCTGGAGGCACCGATTTGCTTTCAGGAGCAGTGATTGTTGTCTTCTCTGGTCAGAATAACTTCACTGATAGAGAAGTGACCCAAGACTGAGATCTGGCCAGATTGACAGGGCCAGGTGTGGTCAATCAATTAGGCCTTCCCAGACTGAGCCCCCTCCTTCCCCTCCCCACAGCACTTGTATATATGTTTGTACAGATTTATCACTCTATTTATTTTACTTTTACATATTTACTATTTTATTTATTTTATTTTGTTGTCTGTCTTTCCCCCTTCTAGACTGTGAGCCCGTTGTTGGGTAGGGACCATCTCTATACGTTGCCAACTTGGACTTCCCAAGAGCTTAGTACAGTGCTCTGCACATAGTAAGTGCTCAATAAATACGATTGAATGAATGAATATGTTGCCAACTTGTACTTTCCAAGCGCTTAGTACAGTGCTCTGCACACAGTAAGCACTCAATAAATACGATTGAATGAATCAATCAGTGGTATTTACTGAGTGTTTACCATGTGCAGGACACAGCTGTAAGTGCTTGGGAGTATACAGTACAATAGAGTTGGTCGACAAGATCCCTGCTCATAAGGAATTTACAGACTAGAATGGGGAGACCAGCATTAAAATAAATTACCAAGAGGAGAAACAGAGGGGAAATGCTTTTGAGCTGGAGGGGGGTCACACCCAGTGTATCTGCCGGACATGTAGTGAGTGCGTATTCACAACCTACTCACTGTGTCACACTCTCTTATCTCTCACCTTTGAAAACTTGCTCAGTCCTTCCTTCTGCCTGGAACTCCCTCCCCCATCATACCCAGCAATTAACAATACCAATTAGTATTATTCCTTTGATAATGATAGCATTTATTAAGTGCTTACTATGTGCAAAGCACGGTTCTAAGCACTGGGGAGGTTACAAGGTGATCAGGTTGTCCCATGGGGGACTCACAGTCTTAATCCCCTTTTTACCGATGAGGTAACGGAGGCACAGAGAAGCTAAGTGACCTGCCCAAAGTCACACAGCTGGCAATTGGCAGAGTTGGGATTTGAACCCATGACCTCTGACCCCAAAGCCCATGCTCTGTCCACGCTGCTTCCCTTCCCTGACCAACCTCTCATCCCACCACTCTTTTCCCCTTTACTACTGTTTCCTTATATACTTGGAACATACTTGGAATATGTTGCCAACTTGTACTTCCCAAGCGCTTAGTACAGTGCTCTGCACACAGTAAGCGCTCAATAAATACGATTGATTGATTGAATCCTCACTCCCTTTGCACCTAATCCCAAACCTTCACAGCACTTATGTACATATCCCTAGCCCTATGAAGGATGGACAGGGATCTGTGTACTCTCTCTTAGCACTTAGTGCTCTGTACATAGTAAGTGCTTAATTCATACTATTACTAGTACTACTTACACTCCGTAGTTTTCCCCTACCTGTGACTTGTTTTCATATCTGAGAGCTACTGAGAGCTCACCTCCTCCAGGAGGCCTTCCCAGACTGAGCTCACTCCTTCCTCTCCCCTCCTCCCCCCACCATCCCCCTGCCTTACCTCCTTCCCCTCCCCACAGCACCTGTATATATGTATATGTGTTTGTATGTATTTATTACTCTATTTATTTATTTATTTATTTTATTTGTACATATTTATTCTCTTTATTTTATTTTGTTAATATGTTTTTTTTTGTTCTCTGTCTCCCACTTCTAGACTGTGAGCCCACTGTTGGGTAGGGACCGTCTCTATATGTTGCCAACTTGTAATAATAGCATTTATTAAGTGCTTACTATGTGCAAAGCACTGTTCTAAGCGCTGGGGAGGTTACAAGTTGATCAGGTTGTCCCTCATGGGGCTCACAGTCTTAATCCCCATTTTACAGATGAGGTAACTGAGGCCCAGAGAAGTGAAGTTGCCCGTCTCCCCCTTCTAGACTGTGAGCCCATTGCTGGGTAGAAACCGTCTCTATATGTTGCCAACTTGTACTTCCCAAGCGCTTAGTACAGTGCTCTGCACACAAGCGCTCAATAAATACGATTGAATGAATGAATACATATTCATTCTATTTATTTTATTTTGTTAATATGTTTTGTTTTGTTGCCTGTCTCCCCCTTCTAGACTGTGAGCCCGCTGTTGGGTAGGGACCGTCTCTATATGTTGCCAACTTGTACTTCCCAAGCGCCTAGTACAGCGCTTAGTACAGTGCTCTGCACACAGTAAGTGCTCAATAAATACAATTGATTGATTGATTAGTACAGTGCTCTGCACACAGTAAGCGCTCAATAAATACGACTGACTGAATGAGTGAATATCTGTCTCCCACACAAGATTTTGAACTCCTCTTGGTCAGAGATTGTCTCTACTAACTCTGTTGTACTTTCTCAAGTACTAGTGTTCTGCACACAGTATGTGCTCAGTAAATACTATTGAATGATTGATTGACAGCCTAGTAGGGCAACCTGTTATAGACAGCCTTGCCAGTGGTGATTTCTCTGCACTTGCTGGTAATGCGTCACCAGACTAGACATGTCCTGACCCCCCCTTAGCTCCACTCTTTCCTCCAATTTTAAGACTGTTTCTTAGGGTGAATATTCTAAAATTGTTGCAGTGTGGTCCCTCTAGATTGGAAGATTGTTGAGGGCAAGGAATGGGGCTGTTATATTGTTGTACTCTCCCAAGCGCTTAGTACAGTGCTCTGGACACACACAGTAAGCGCTCGATAAATATGATTGACTGACTTGGGAGAGGGCTACTCTGCCTGAAGAATCACCAATCCAGGCATCCTCTCCTGCCGTCATTTCTGACTCACTTGAGCTACTTCCACAGGTTGGGCAGTGACCTACCTCATTGGTGCCTGTCGGAAATGGGAAAGGTTGGTAGGAGTAGGGATTTTAAGGCCCTTTTCCTTTGCTTTGTTTCTTTGGGACCCTCACCTCCCCAGGATAGGGGACTTCCTTGCTGAAACTCCCAGGATCGGGTGGTCCCCAGAAGGGGAGGAGGTGCCTCCAGAATCAGGTTACCTCTACTAATAATCATCATAACAATGATGGTATTAAATAATCAATCGTATTTATTGAGCGCTTACTGTGTGCAGAGCACTGTATTAAGCCCTTGAGCACTGTACTAAGCGCTTGAATCAATCAATACTTCTTATTTGCCAAACCGCTGTGCCAGGTGCTGGGGTAGACGTGGATAATCAGATCAGACCAGATCCTGCCCCATTCAGGGCTATGATCTAAGAGGTTGGGGAGAGCAGGGATTTTATCCTCAGTTATAGTGTATTCTCCCAAGAATCAATCAATCAATCAATCGTATTTATTGAGTGCTTACTGTGTGCAGAGCACTGTACTAAGCGCTTGGGAAGTACAAGAGGGCAACATATAGAGACAGTCCCTACCCAACAGTGGGCTCACAGTCTAAAAGGGGGAGACAGAGAACAAAACCAAACATACTAACAAAATAAAATAAATAGAATAGATATGTACAAGTAAATAAATAAATAGAGTAATAAATATATACAAACATATATACATATATACAGGTGCTGTGGGGAAGGGAAGGAGGTAAGATGGGGGGATGGAGAGGGGGACGAGGGGGAGAGGAAGGAAGGGGCTCAATCTGGGAAGGCCTCCTGGAGGACGTGAGCTCTCAGTAGGGCCTTGAAGGGAGGAAGAGAGCTAGCTTGGCGGATGGGCAGAGGGAGGGCATTCCAGGCCCGGGGGATGACGTGGGCTGGGGGTCGATGGGGGGACAGGTGAGAGCGAGGTACGGTGAGGAGATTAGCAGCGGAGGAGCGGAGGGTGCGGGCTGGGCTGGAGAAGGAGAGAAGGGAGGTGAGGTAGGAGGGGGCGAGGTGATGGACAGCCTTGAAGCCCAGGGTGAGGAGTTTCTGCCTGATGCGCAGATTGATTGGTAGCCACTGGAGATTTCTGAGGAAGAACTTAGTACAGTGCTCTGAGCAGTTACTGCTCAATAAATACGATTGTGTTTTGTTTTGTTTGCAGACGAGGAAACTGGCCCAGAGAGTGACTTACCCAAAGTCACCCAGGGACCAGTGGCGGAGCTGGGAGGAGAGTCCGAGCCTCCTGACTGCCAATCCCATGCTCTTTCCAGTAGACCATTCTGGGGCAGATTTCACCAGTGTTGCCGGCCCCTAGCTGAAAGTGAGGACAGAAACAGAGCTGTGGAGCCTGGTCCTGGGGGCTGGAAGCCCAATCCTCAGAACCCAGAGCCCTAGGGGGGCAGGACTCTCTCCCATACATTTGGCAATTGCTTCAGAATGTTTTTCTTCAGGTCGGGCAGTGGCATCTGCACTAGAGTCTATGTCTAATGATTAGTTGCAGGCAGTCATAACTTCTTCTCCTCACAGGGCCTGGGTTTTGTCATATAAGCAATCTCAGCCCTTACAATGACCTAGATTCCCTCCAGCACCTGGGGACCTCCGTTATTGGCTAAAGGCCAAAATAAACAACATCAGAGAAGCAGCGTGGCTCAGTGGAAAGAGCCCGGGCTTTGGAGTCAGAGGTCATGGGTTCAAATCCCGGCTCCACCACTAGTCAGCTGAGTGACTTTGGGCAAGTCACTTCACTTCTCTGGGCCTCAGTTCCCTCATCTGTAAAATGGGGATTAAGACTGTGAGACCCATGTGGGACAACCTGATCACCTTGTATCCCCCCCAGCGCTTAGAACAGTGCTTTGCACACAGTAAGTGCTTAATAAATGCCATCATTATTATTATTCCCAAATCCTGGCCCCGTGTTGGGTAGGGACCGTCTCTATATGTTGCCAACTTGTACTTCCCAAGCGCTTAGTACAGTGCTCTGCACGCAGCAAGCACTCAATAAATACGATTGATTGATCTAGATGACGTAGACCCGAAACCAAATATTCCTTATCTTGTTTAATGCTGTTGAGTTGTCTCCGACCCACAGCGACACCACGGACACGTCTCTCCCGAAACTCCTCACCTCAACCTGCAATCGTTCTGGCAGTTGAAGCAGGGTGGCTTAGTAGAAAGAGCACGGGCTTGGGAGCCAGATGTCATGGGTTCTAATCCTGCCTCCACCACTTGTGAACTGTGTGACTTTGGGCAAGCCACTTAACCGCTCTTTGCCTCAATTTCCTCATCTGTATAACGAGGATTAAGACTGTGAGCCCCACATGGGACAACTTGATTACCTTGTATCTACCCCAGTGCTTGGCACATAGGAAGCGCTTAACAAATATGATCATTATTATTATTGGTGTATCCATAGAGTTTTCTTGATAAAACATACCGAAGTGGTTTACCACTGCCTCCTTCCGCACAGTAAACTTGAGTCTCCACCCTTGACTCCTTCCGTGCTGCTGCTGCCCAGCACAGCCGAGTTTTGACTTGTAGCAGGTTGCCTTCTACTCTCTAGCCATTGCACGAGCTAAGAATGGAATGAGTAGGCCTCTGCTTGACTCTCCCTCCCATAGTCGAGACTGGTAGAGGACTGGAAACTCTCCAGGTGCGACCCTGAGAGGGGCAGATATTTCTAGATGAGCTTACTAACCCCCTCTTCCTCCGGTCAGCAAGCAAGAGGAGATCTCAACGCTGATCCTCTTCTCCTGCTCCCTGTTTCGGGTCACTGGCTCCGGGAAAAGGAGGTGACTGCCGTCGATTCCCACCAAGGGCAGGCCCAGCTCCGTGTGTTCCCTGCCACCTTCATGGCTTCCCTAGGAGGGACTGGAGCGTCAACCTGGGTTTGCTATTCTGAGTGGTTTATTTAGCAGCTCACCAGGTTCCATGACTGGAAGACTAAAACACGACGAAGCATTCATCATCGTCATCATCAATCGTATTTATTGAGCGCTTACTATGTGCAGAGCACTGTACTAAGCGCTTGGGAAGTACAAATTGGCAACATATAGAGACAGTCCCCACCCAACAGTGGGCTCACAGTCTAAAAGGGGGAGACAGAGAACAAAACCAAACATACTAACAAAATAAAATAAATAGGATAGATATGTACAAGTAAAATAAATAGAGTAATAAATATGTACAAACATATATACATATATACAGGTGCTGTGGGGAAGGGAAGGAGGTAAGATGGGGGGATGGAGGGGGAACGAGGGGGAAAGGAAGGAAGGGGCTCAGTCTGGGAAGGCCTCCTGGAGGAGGTGAGCTCTCAGCAGGGCCTTGAAGGGAGGAAGAGAGCTAGCTTGGCGGATGGGCAGAGGGAGGGCATTCCAGGCCAGGGGGATGATGTGGGCCGGGGGTCGATGGCGGGACAGGCGAGAACGAGGTACGGTGAGGAGATCAGCTCCCCCGTTTTTCAGGAAAAACACCTCAAAATCAGGGGGGGGATCTATATCTTTGTCTTGAAAATATGGTTTTTAATTTAAATGCAAATGGAGCTCTGTGGTCTGCAGAGACCTCGCCCTGCTGCGGAGGGTGATTAAGTAAGTTCTCTGCCTCTGTGGCAGCGGTGGTGGGGCATGCCGTTGGGCCAGTTCTTCCTGGCTGTGTTTCTCTTCGGTTCATTAAAATTTTGTTGAGTTTTCCAGACTGTCCCCGCTCGCACCCGGTGGTGTCTCTGAAGACCTGGGGCAGGATCAGGATTTGCAGGAGCAGGATGGGGATGGAGAGATTAGGGAACCTGAATCTTGAGAAGCAAGATTGTAAACTCATAAACAATAAGCTCCTCCCTCTAAAATGACTGTAAGCACCATGTCGGCAGGAAATGTCTCTTAGCTCTGCTGTATTGTATGCAGTCTCATAAACATTTAGTACAGTGTTAAGCATGTCATGGTGTAGTGGATAGAACACGGGCCTGGGCATCAGAAGGTTATGGGTTCTAATGCCAGTTCTGCACATGTTTGCTGTGCATCCTTGGGTAAGTCACTTAACTTCTCTGTGCCTCAGTTACCTCATCTGTAAAACGGGGATAAGAGTGCGAGCCCCATGTGGGACAGGGACTGTGTCCAACCTGATGAACTTGCACTACCCCAGTGCTTAGAACAGTGTGTGGCACACAGTAGTGCTTAACAAATACCACCATTATTATATTGAAGTAGCGTGGCTTAGTGGAAAGGGCCCGGGCTTGGGAGTCGGAGGTTGTGGGTTTTAATCCCAGCTCCGCCACGTGTCAGTTGTGTGACTTTGGGCAAGTCACTTCACTTCTCTGGGCCTTGGTTACCTCATCTGGAAAATGGGGATTAAGACTGTGAGCCCCACCTGGGACAACCTGATAACCTTGAATCTACCCCAGTGCTTAAAACAATCAATCAATCAATCAATCGTATTTATTGAGTGCTTACTGTGTGCAGAGCGCTGTACTAAGCGCTTGGGAAGTACAAGTCGGCAACACATAGAGACGGTCCCTACCCAACAGCGGACTCACAGTCTAGAAGGGGGAGACAGAGAACAAAACCAAACATACTAACAAAATAAAATAAATAGAATAGATATGTACAAGATAAATAAATAGAGTAATAAATATGTACAAACATATATACATATATATGTATTTTATTTTAATTTAATTTAATTTAATTTTATTTTGTTAGTATGTTTGGTTTTGTTCTCTGTCTCCCCCTTTTAGACTGTGAGCCCACTGTTGGGTAGGGACTGTCTCTATATGTTGCCAATTTGTACTTCCCAAGCGCTTAGTACAGTGCTCTGAACAGAGTAAGTGCTGAATAAATACGATTGATGATGATGATGATATACAGGTACTGTGGTGAAGGGAAGGAGGTAAGATGGGGGGATGGAGAGGGGAACGAGTGGGACAGTGCTTGGCATATAGTAAGTGCTTAACAAACACTATCAATTATTATTATTTTATTAAAGTGTCCAATAAATACCATTGATTTATTGATTTATTAACAGAGGCATGATGAGCCTCACTCCTAGCCTCTCCCTGCTGGTGAACCCCAAGTTTGAAGCTCCGAGACCGGCAGTCCCCTCCCCTCCCCAACCCCAGGCTGGCCTGAGTCTGTAGCAGAAGGGATTCACAATGAATGTCCTTTGACAATAAATATGAATAGAATTCAAAGCAATTCCTCTACAGATATAATGCTCCATCTGTGACTTTTACAGGGTATGTGAAACATTGTGTGGAACACGTAAACTTACCCTAGCATTTATTTCATGATTTTTTTTTCCAGAAATGACTTGCCCAAGTAATGGCGTGAATTAAAGCTTCTTAATTACCATTTTGGAAAATCTACCCGCATTGGGAAGGGGATCAAGAATTATCCAAACCCTCGACCAACCCACTGAACCCACAGGAAAGTGTGGATATTATGGTAGGCGCTCTTGTTTACCTTCCATGTAGCAATCCCCCCACCCTCCCCATTCCCTGCAGCTGCTTGCTGCTAGATCACTCAGACTTTGGTTACAAAACAGTTCATCTTTTGCTGATTAACTTTTAATATGGGTTGTGAGTTCTAATCTAACTGCACCTCTGGCCTTGGAGCATCACCCTACTTAGGTGCCCTGCCTTGGTTTCCCTTTCAGAGTATTAGGGAAAAGGGTTGGACAGTATTTGATCAATATGGGACCTCAGAAATGACCGTGTAATGCAGAAAAGAAGTCAACTAGGGTAGAAATTGATAATGATGGTATTTATCAAGTGCTTACTATGTGCCAAGTGCAGTACTTGGAGAAGCAGCGTGGCTCATTGGAAAGAGCCCGGGCTTTGGAGTCAGAGGTCATGGGTTCGAATCCCAGCTCCAGCTGTGGGACTTTGGGCAAGTCACTTCACTTCTCTGGGCCTCAGTTACCTCATCTGGAAAATGGGGATGAAGACTGTGAGCCCCCCGTGGGACAACCTGATCACCTTGTAACCTCCCCAGCGCTTAGAACAGTGCTTTGCACATAGTAAGTGCTTAATAAATGCCATTATTATTACTATGCCCTGGAGTAGATACAAGATAAATTGAACACAGTCCCTCTCCCAGTCTGAGGGAGGTAGGGCAGGTCCCTTATCCCTACGTTACAGCTGAGGAAACTGAGGCAAAGAGAGGTTAAGTGACTTGTCCAAGGTCACAATAGCAGCAATGCAGCAGGTCTCCTTTGCTCTTCCCATTAGGCGATACTGAATATAAGGTGACTGCCCCTTTCCTAGGCTACTCCATGCCAGCTGGATCCAGCCCATCACATCTCATTCCCATTCTCCTTCCCGGGGTCTCCCAGTGGGAAGCGACAACCAACCTTAGTGGGCCAATGGCCCCAGATGGGCTCTGGGGGAAGCCCTATTAATCAATCAACTGTATTTCTCCCCCTTTTAGACTGTGAGCCCACTGTTGGGTAGGGACTGTCTCTATATGTTGCCAACTTGTACTTCCCAAGCGCTTAGTACAGTGCTCTGCACACAGTAAGCGATCAATAAATACGATTGATGATGATGATGATTTCAATCAATCAACCAATCCTATTTCTTGGGCACTTGCTATGTGCGGAGCACTGTACTAAGCACTTGGGTAAGTACAATATAACAGAGTTGGTAGACGCATTCTCTGCCCACAACAAGCTCACAGTCTAGAGCGGGAGACAGACACTTATATAAATAAATTATGAATATGTACATAATATCTGTGGTATTTCTGAAGCACTTACTGTGTGCCAAGCATTGAACTGAGTAGCAGGGTAGATAAGGCAAATCGGGTTCAGCACAGACCTGTCCCACGTGAGGCTCACAGTCTCAACCCCCATTTTACAGATGAGGTAACTGAGGCCCAGAGAAGTTAAATAATAATAATAATTACGGTAGTAAGCGCTTACTATGTGCCAAGCGCTGTTGCCCAGGGTCACATAGCAGGCAATTGGCAGAGCCAGGATTAGAGCCCAGGTCCTTCTGATTCCCAGGATCATGCTCTCTCCACTAGGCCATGTTGCTTCTCCCTATAAGTGCTGTGGGTTTTTGTTTTTTTTTTTTGTTTTTTTTTTTTTGTGTGTGTGTGTGTTTGTGTGTGTGTGTGTGTGATGAATAAAGGGAGCAAATCTGGCGACACAGAAGGGAATGGGAAATGAGGGTTTGGTCAGGGAAACCCTTCTTCCTACCCCCCTGAAAGGGACTTCACAAGCTTACAAGCGTCACCACTCTCAATCAATCAATCAATCAATTGTATTTATTGAGCGCTTACTGTGTGCAGAGCACTGTACTAAGCACTTGGGAAGTACAAGTTGGCAGCATATAGGGACAGTCCCTACCCAACAGTGGGCTCACAGTCTAGACACTCTCGGTCCTGTAGCCAACTGGCAACCCTTCAGCTCGGCTCCTGGAGGAACTAGGATGAGCACCGCTGCAAGCTGAAGGTTTCCTCACGTGAGAAGCAGCATGGCTCAGAGGACAGAGCACGGGCTTGGGAGTCTGGGGTCATGGGTTCTAATCCCTGCTCTGCCAACTGTCAGCTGTGTGACTTTGGGCAAGTCACTTAACTTCTCTGTGCCTCAGTTCCCTCATCTGGAAAATGGGGATTAAGACTGTGAGCCCCATGTGGGACAACCTGATTACCTTGTAACCCCCCCAGTGCTTAGAACAGTGCTTGGCACATAGTAAGCGCTTAACAAATGCCATTATTATTATTATTATTAATCAATCAATCAATCAATCGTATTTATTGAGCGCTTACTATGTGCAGAGCACTGTACTAAGCGCTTGGGAAGTACAAATTGGCATCACATAGAGACAGTCCCTACCCAACAGTGGGCTCACAGTCTAAAAGGGGGAGACAGAGAACAGAACCAAACATACCAACAAAATAAAATAAATAGGATAGAAATGTACAAGTAAAATAAATAAATAAATAAATAAATAGAGTAATAAATATGTACAACCATAAAATATTAAGTCCACAGGGGCCTCCTGGGCCATTGCTTTAAGTCTCATTCCCAGTTCCACCTGAGAGACAGGGGAAGCAGCTGCACAGGGGGATTGGGAGTGGCCACCATCCCCCGGGCCCTACCTCCTTCCCCTCCCCACAGCACTTGTATATATATTTGTACAGATATTTTACTCTATTTTACTTGTACATACTTACTATTCTATTTATTTTGTTAATGATGTGCATTTAGCTTTAATTCTATTTGTTCTGACGACTTTGGCACCTGTCTCTCTGTTTTGTTTTGTTGTCTGTCTCCCCCTTCTAGACTGTTAGCCCATTGTTGGGTAGGGACCTTCTCTATAGGTTGCTGACTTGTACTTCCCAATCGCTTAGTACAGTGCTCTGCACACAGTAAGTGCTCAATAAATATGACAATGAATGAATGGCTACCCACAATCTGCTGCCATCTCAGTTGGGTGATGACAGGCCTGGTGGTCAGCAAAAGTTGACAACCAACCCTGAATTTTCAGCTGGTCTGTCCTCTATGCGGTACCAATATGGTGCATGCCTTTGTTCTTCAAGATTTTTCTTGTCTAGGCTTTTCTGCCATGGTTTTTGCCGTTGACTTATGTTGTACCTATGCATGTAAGGGAAGGGCATACACTGAGTCCGGAGCAATTTCTCCCCCTGGAGAAATGCCTAGATTCAGACCAACTCATCATACTGCGCTGCATGAGAAGCAACGTGGCTTAGTGGAAAGAGCACGGGCTTGGGATTCAGAGGTCATGGGTTCTAATCCCAGCTCCACGGCTTGTCAGCTGTGTGACTTTGGGCAAGTCGCTTAACTTCTCTGTGCCTCAGTTACCTCAACTGTAAAATGGGGACTAAGACCGTGAGCCCCACGTGGGACAACCTGATTACCTTGTATCTACCCCAGCGCTTAGAACAGTGCATGGCACATAGTAAGCGCTTAACAAATATCATCATTTATTTATGACACTTCCACAAAATGGCATATGTTATGCTGCATGCCCTGGAATGCCCTGCCCTCATGTTTGCGAAGGGTAGTGAAAACACCATCTTTGAGAAAACCTGCATGGCTGCTGACTTTGAAAATAGTAATAATTTTGGTATTTGTTAAGCCCTTTCTATGTGCCAAACATGGTACTGAAAAACCAGGGTGGCTGTCATCTTTATGAAACCTTTCTCCCTTGAGATCCTTCATTCCCTAGACTTCCCTTCCCTGGGTGGGTGGGTATGAGCATGTGGATGAAAGGGTGGGAAGTGGAAGTGGAGAGGGTAGAGGAGAAGGAAAACTAGTTCTCCATCCTCTAACGTATTCAAAGAAGGAGAGTTTTGCTAGAATAAATAGTCATTAACCGGGACCACAGAATCAGATAAAGGGGAGCAGGGCTGAGGTAGGGCAGTTGTATATTTTTTTTTATTTAACAAAGGAATTCTCTCTTCAAACACTATGGACCTCACGCTGCAGTGGGGTCAAACGGTATCAGCATTTGCCCCAGGGAGCTCCACTGAATATTCCCAGACTCAAAGGAAGCCCTAGGAGACAGAGTATACAAAGAGGAGCAAGAAGAAGGAACCCCTGTGGTTTCAGCTCTGGGAAACTTGTTTGGATCACTAGAGTACCTCACTTTGATCAAGCTGCTTCTCTTGGGGTCTATGCAAATTGGAGTTTCTTCTGTTTACTAAGCTTTAAACCTATTTGGGATGTCTATGCATGTACCAAAGAGAGGAGGTCTAATACTGGCCAGTAAAGGAATCTTGGCACCTTCTATTTTGCCCTAGGCGGTGATCTCCCGGAGACTTCAAGGCCTTCCCTTCAAGGCCCTACTGAGAGCTCACCTCCTCCAGGAGGCCTTCCTCTCCCCCTCGTCCCCCTCTCCATCTCCCCCGTCTTACCTCCTTCCCTTCCCCACAGCACCTGTATATATGTATATATGTTTGTACATATTTATTACTCATTTATTTTACTTGTACATATCTATTGTATTTATTTTATTTTGTTAATATGTTTGGTTTTGTTGTCTGTCTCCCCCTTCTAGACTGTGAGCCCACTGTTGGGTAGGGACTGTCTCTATATGTTGCCAACTTGTACTTCCCAAGCGCTCAGTACAGTGCTCTGCACACAGTAAGCGCTCAATTGATTGATTGATTGACTTGGGCCCACTGAGGCTGAGATGCTGTTAAGCAGGAAGTCACCGACGGGCGCTTCTCCCCATTGTGTCCAAAAAGCAGTGGAGCTGAAGAAATCTGGGGCTCGCTTTTCAGTTGAAGCGCTTGTTATCCTCCGGGATTTGCTCATGTGGCAACAGCCGACTTAGAGGATTGGGAGCAGAGTTGATGTAATGCGTTTACCGAAATGATGAGAGTCACAGGCAGCTCCGGCCAAAGGGAGCGGCTGACAGCCTTCGAGGCTGATGGAGTCCTGGCGTAGGGCAAGGCGTTCAGGGTAGTCGTCCATGGGGAAGACTGCCAGATGAATATGTAACTGTCAGTGGCTACGGGGGCTCAACCTTTGTGATGTCAATAAAAGGCTCTTACGGGAAGGATGGGCCATTTTGGAGCCAGTACACAGTGGGTTGTTTTGTTTTGTTGTCCGTCTCCCCCTTCTAGACTGTGAGCCCGTTGTTGGGTAGGAACCACCTCTATATGTTGCCAACTTGTACTTCCCAAGCGCTTACACACAGTAAGCGCTCAATAAATACGACTGAATGAACGGGTTTCAGGCAACAGCTGATATTTTCAGCTGTTTTCTGATATTTTGATATCAGATATTTTCTGATATATCATCATCATCAATCGTATTTATTGAGCGCTTACTGTGTGCAGAGCACTGTGCATATAAAGGGCAGAAAATATCGGCTGATATCAGAAAATATATATCAGAAAATATATATTTATATATATTATATATAACATTTTATTTTATTTTATTTTACTTGTACGTATCTATTCTATTTATTTTATTTTGTTAGTATGTTTGGTTTTGTTCTCTGTCTCCCCCTTTTAGACTGTGAGCCCGTTGTTGGGTAGGAACCATCTCTATATGTTGCCAACTTGTACTTCCCAAGCGCTTAGTACAGTGCTCTGCACACAGTAAGCGCTCAATAAATACAACGGAATGAATGGGTTTCGGGCAACAACTGATATTTTCAGCTGTTTCCTGATATTTTGATATCAGATATTTTCTGATATATCATCATCATCAATCGTATTTATTGAGCGCTTACTGTGTGCAGAGCACTGTGCATATAAAGGGCAGAAAATATCAGCTGGTATCAGAAAATATATATCAGAAAATATATATATATATATATTATATATAACATTTTATTTTATTTTATTTTACTTGTACGTATCTATTCTATTTATTTTATTTTGTTAGTATGTTTGGTTTTGTTCTCTGTCTCCCCCTTTTAGACTGTGAGCCCGTTGTTGGGTAGGGACTGTCTCTATGTGTTGCCAACTTGTACTTCCCAAGTGCTTAGTACAGTGCTCTGCACACAGTAAGCGCTCAATAAATACGACTGAATGAACGGGTTTCAGGCAACAGCTGATATTTTCAGCTGTTTCCTGATATTTTGATATCAGATATTTTCTGATATATCATCATCATCAATCGTATTTATTGAGCACTTACTGTGTGCAGAGCACTGTACTAAACGCTTGGGAAGTACAAGTTGGCAACACATAGAGACAGTCCCTACTCAACAGTGGGCTCACAGTCTAAAAGGGGGAGGCAGAGAACAAAACCAAACATACTAACAAAATAAAATAAATAGAATAGATACATACAAGTAAAATAAAATAAAATAAAATAAAATGTTATATATGATATATATAAATATATATTTTCTGATATATGATATTTTCTGATGTCAGCTGATATTTTCTGCCCTTTATATCATCAATCATCAATCAATCGTATTTATTGAGTGCTTACTATGTGCAGAGCACTGTACTAAGCGCTTGGGAAGTACAAATTGGCAACATATAGAGACAGTCCCTACCCAACAGTGGGCTCACAGTCTAAAAGGGGGAGACAGAGAACAAAACCAAACATACTAACAAAATAAATAGAATAGATATGCACAAATAAAATGAATAAATAAGTAGAGTAATAAATATGTACAAACATATATACATATATACAGGTGCTGTGGGGAAGGGAAGGAGGTAAGAAGGGGGGATGGAGAGGGGGACGAGGGGGAGAGGAAGGAAGGGGCTCAGTCTGGGAAGGCCTCCTGGAGGAGGTGAGCTCTCAGCAGGGCCTTGAAGGGAGGAAGAGAGCTAGCTTTATATGCATGACCTGACCAAAGCCTCTCTGCTCAAAGGCAGAACTCACCATCCTCCCCCCACCACCACCACCCCCAATCCTGAAAGCTTCAAGCCAGATGATTTTGTTGATCCTTGCCGGCTCTCTCAGCGGCACACAGCCAAGGTGCCCCTCCCCTCAGGCCCAGGTTGGGCACCTTTTCTCCTTCCTCGTCCCTACGCAGAGTCCCTTCTCCTCTCTCACCCTTTCTTACTCTCACCAGTCACAGGGGGAGACTTGCAAGAGGAGGTGAATCTCAGCTGTCCCACTTTGCCTCTCTAGCCCTGTCTTCTCTCTCCACCTGCCTCTGAGCAAGCCCTCTCGGCACTGCCCTATCAGAGGGAAATGCTATAAAAATGCTATAAAAGGGGACGCATGGGTTGTGCTAGATGGTTTCTCCCTGAGGAGAGGAGGGGTGTTCTCGCCTGTCCCGCCATCGGCCCACATCATCCCCCGGGCCTGGAATGCCCTCCCTCTGCCCATCCACCAAGTTAGCGCTCTTCCTCCCTTCAAGGCCCTACTGAGAGCTCACCTCCTCCAGGAGGCCTTCCCAGACTGAGCCCCTTCCTTCCTCTCCCCCTCGTCCCCCTCTCCATCCCCCCATCTTACCTCCTTCCCTTCCCCACAGCACCTGTATATATGTATATATGTTTGTACATGTTTATTACTCTATTTATTTTACTTGTACATATTTATTCTATTTATTTTATTTTGTTAGTATGTTTGGTTTTGTTCTCTGTCTCCCCCTTTTAGACTGTGAGCCCACTGTTGGGTAGGGACTGTCTCTATATGTTGCCAACTTGTACTTCCCAAGTGCTTAGTACAGTGCTCTGGACACAGTAAGCGCTCAATAAATATGATTGATTGATTGATTGGGTGTAAGCAAGAAGAGGAAGACCCAATAGGCAAAAGCCTTTGGGAGGAGGGGTCCCAAAGTCTGACTCTTCTAAGAAAACAGGCCTGTAAAAGGAAGACTTTCCTTCCCCAGCTGGGTTGCTGCAATTGTATTTGCACCCTTTATTCACCCCTTCCTAAACCCTGCAGCACTTACTTACACATTTATCTATCTTAACGGTTGTCTCCCCCTCTAGACTGTAAGCTCACTGTTGGGAAGGGAATGTTATATGGTAATAATAATAATAATGGTATTTGTTGAACACTTACTATGTGCAAAGCACTGTTCTAAGCACTGGGGGGGATACAAGGTGCTCAGGTTGTCCCACGTGGGGCTCACAATCTTAATCCCCATTTTACAGATGAGGTAGCTGAGGCTCAGAGAAGTGAAGTGACTTGTCCAAAGTCACACAGCTGACAAGTGGCAGAATCGAGATTAGAACCCATGACCCCTGACTCCCAAGCCTGGGTTCTTTCCACTGAGTCACGCTGCTTCTAGGGCTTAGTACAATGCTCTGCATATAGTAAGCACTCAATAAATATGATTGATTGATTGGGGTGATCCTAAAACAAGCAGAGACATTTGATCCTCATTCACGAAAATGTCAAGAATAATGGATTGTCTGATTGCTTCCCCCCCATACCTTGAGCTTGTTGTGGGCAGGGATTGTCTCTTTACTGCTGTACTGTACTTTTCCAAGCGCTTAGGACAGTGCTCTGCACACAATAACCACTCAATAAATTGTACTTGTACTTCCCAACTTGTACTTCCCAAGCGCTTAGTCCAGTGCTCTGCACACAGTAAGCACTCAATAAATACGAATGAATGAATGAATGACTGAGCCCCCTTTTTCCTCTCCTCCCCATCCCCCCCGCCTTACCTCCTTCCCCTCCCCACAGCACTTGTATATATGTTTGTACAGATTTATTGCTCTGTTTTACTTGTACATATTTACTATTCTATTTATTTTGTTAATGATGTGCATCTAGCTTTAATTATTTGTTCTGATGACTTGACACCTGTCCACATATTTTGTTTTGTTGTCCGTCTCCCCCTTCTAGAGTGTGAGCCCGGTTGTTGGGTAGGGACTGTCTCTATGTGTTGCCAACTTGTACTTCCCAAGCGCTTAGTCCAGTGCTCTGCACACAGTAAGCGCTCAATAAATACGATTGAATGAATGAATGAATGAATAAATACGACAATAAATGAATGAACTGAATGAGACCAATGGACTAGACTGTGAGCCCACTGTTGGGTAGGGACTATCTCTTTATGTTGCCAACTTGTCCTTCCCAAGTGCTTAGTACAGTGCTCTGCACACAGTAAGCGCTCAATAAATACAATTGATTGATTGATTGATGAGATATTCTTGACTCTTAAAATCTGTAAAAAAAACTCCCTTATCATCCTCTCCTTGGCCTTCCTTCCTTCCACTGCCACAAAGGAATGTGCATTCCCAACTTTTTGCTCTCGTCCTCCCCGCCTTTGGCAATATTTCTCCATTAAGTTTCTACTCTGCAGGCTAAGTAATAGCATATGCCTTACTTTGAAGATCCTGAGCTCCATTACTTTGGAATGTGCTGCAGGGGACTCCATAGGCAACACATACCTTCTCAGACAGCCTTCTCGGGCAGCTTTCGTTCACCCGGAGGCACCCGGGATGGTCAACCAGAGACCTCCATTTTCGGGCTGAGCTCCAACATAGCGGGAGAGATTGAGGACCGGAGGGAGAGTCCAGAGAGGCGTATCCGGTCTGTCGGTGAAGTCGGGGGAAGCCAAAATGGCAGAGGAAGCCATGGGTGGGGCCAGAGAATATCTGCAAATCTGGCACCTTTCACTTGCTCTGAATTCCCTTGTTAAAAAAGAAAAAAAAGGAAAAACAAAAACAAACAGAACATTGTAGGACAAAAAAGGGGGGTAATCATTGTTGCCAAACAACCCTTTCCCCCCCAATCTGTAAAGGAAAAGATGTCAAGAAATCTGATTTGGCTGAAGGGAGTCATCCACTCCTTCCCTCTCCCGGTCTGGGGTGAAATACAGCCCTGCCTCCAGGCTGAGCTAGGCTGGTGAGGCTGGAAAGGCAGGTGAGGCAGAGGAGGTAGGCTTCCAGCTGCCTCAACAGGTCTTAGGACTTTGCTGTCTGGATCCAGGCTCTCAGGAAAAGGGTCCTAGTATAACTTGCCCAGCCACCTCCAGTTCTGAGGATGGGCCAGACCATTCCCCTCTGCCTGTACGTGGGACATTGTTACTACTAGTAGTAGTACTACTACTACTACTACTACTACTACTACTACTACTACTACTACTACTACTACTACTACAGTGGCTACCAATCAATCTGCACATCAGGCAGAAACTCCTCACCCTGGGCTTCCAGGCTGTCCATCCCCTTGCCCCCTCCTACCTCACCTCCCTTCTCTCCTTCTCCGGCCCAGCCCGCACCCTCCGCTTCTCTGCCGCTAACCTCCTCACCGTGCCTCGTTCTCATCCTGTCCCGCCCTCGACCCCCGGCCCACGTCCTCCCCCGGGCCTGGAATGCCCTCCCTCTGCCCATCCGCCAACCTAGCTCTCTTCCTCCCTTCAAGGCCCTACTGAGAGCTCACCTCCTCCAGGAGGCCTTCCCAGACTGAGCCCCTTCCTTCCTCTCCCCCTCGTCCCCCCTCCATCCCCCCCATCTTACCTCCTTCCCTTCCCCACAGCACCTGTATATATGTATATATTTATTACTCTATTTATTTATCTATTTATTTTACTTGCACATATCTATTCTATTTATTTTATTTTGTTAGTATGTTTGGTTTTGTTCTCTGTCTCCCCCTTTTAGACTGTGAGCCCACTGTCGTGTAGGGACTGTCTCTACATGTTGCCAAATTGTACTTCCCAAGTGCTTAGTATAGTGCTCTGCACACAGTAAGCACTCAATAAATACGATTGATGATGATGGTAGTTGCTGCGCTGCTGCCCGAGCCCGGGCGCTGACCTGCCCCTCCATGCCCTCGTCCAGGGCCGAGGCACCTGCGCCCCCAGGCGCGACGCCCACGACGGACAACCCCAGCCCAGGACCCCAGATGAGGGAACTGAGGCCCAGAGAAGTGAAGTGACAGTCACACAGTCACAACAGTCACACAGCTGACAACTGGCAGAGTCAGGATTCGAACCCATGACTCCTGACTCCAAAGCCTGGGCTCTTTCCACTGAGCCACGCTGCTTCTCCAAGCAGAGATCCAAGACTGAGCCCCTTCCTTCCTCTCCCCCTCGTTCCCCTCTCCATCCCCCCCATCTTACCTCCTTCCCTTCCCCACAGCACCTGTATATATGTATATATGTTTGTGCGTATTTATTACTCTATTTATTTATTTATTTTACTTGTACATATCTATTCTATTTATTTTATTTTGTTAGAATGTTTGGTTTTGTTCTCCGTCTCCCCCTTTTAGACTGTGAGCCCACTGTTGGGTAGGGACTGTCTCTATATGTTGCCAACTTGTACTTCCCAAGTGCTTAGTACAGTGCTCTGGACACAGTAAGCGCTCAATAAATACGATTGATGATGATGTATATATGTTTGTACATATTTATTACTATATTTATTTTACTTGTACATATCTATTCTATTTATTTTATTTTGTTAGAACGTTTGGTTTTGTTCTTTGTCTCCCCGTTTTAGACCGTGAGCCCACTGTTGGGTAGGGACTGTCTCTATATGTTACCAACCTGTACTTCTCAAGCGCTTAGTACAGTGCTCTGCACACAGTAAGAGCTCAATAAATACGACTGATTGATTGATAGTAGCAGTAATGGTTTCTAAGTGCTTACTATGTGTCAGACACTGTTTTAAGTGCTGGGGTAGATACAAATTAATCAGTTCAGACACAGCCCCTGTCCCACATTGGGCTCACAGGCTAAGTAGGAGGGAGAACAGGCATTGAATCCCCATTTTACAGGTGAGGAAACTGAGTTCATACAGCCAACAAGTGGTAGAGTCGGGATTGGAACCCAGATTCCCTCGCCCATGCTCCGTCCATGAGGCTACGCTGCTCCCTACCACCCCTTCCCTCTCCAGTGCAGGAAGAGAAACTGCCTAGAGTGCAGGGGCTAAAACTTTGTCAAGGATGGCCCAGACAAGCAAGGTACAATAGAGTATGTAATCCACAGCATCGAGACCAGCTAAGGACCATTCATTCATTCAATCATATTTATTGAGCACTTACTGTGTGCAGAGCACTGGACTAAGCACTTGGGAAGTATAAGTCAGAAACACATAGAGATGGTCCCTACCCAACAGTGGGCTCACAGTCTAGAAGGGGGAGACAGAGAACAAAACCATATTAACAAAAGAAAATAAATAGGATAAATATGTACAAATAAACTAGAGTAATAAATACGTACAAACCTATATACATATATACAGGCTAGAGGGAGGATGTGGCCAAAGGGTCAGTGACAAGATGGCCAAGACCAGAAAGGGAGCTTCTAGTGTGGAGAGAATTGACCTGCTTGCTTCCCTCACCATTCCTTCCTGGGGAATGGGATAAGAAGGGCTTCTTACCTTGTAGCCAACTCTCCCTCAAACCCTAAATCTGGGCTCTGGTCTAAACCATTTGTTTGGGAACGAAACAAAATTCAACTCAAACAGCAAGAGGTCTGAAACTGTTCATTTCTAGAAGGCCTCAACTTTCCCTGGCTACCCTGTTTTAGGTTGTGAGCCCCGTGTGGGACAGGGACTGTGTCCAACCTGATTATCTTTTATCATCATCATCATCATCAATCGTATTTATTGAGCGCTGACTGTGTGCAGAGCACTGTACTAAGCGCTTGGGAAGTACAAATTGGCAACATATAGAGACAGTCCCTACCCAACAGTGGGCTCACAGTCTAAAAGGGGGAGACAGAGAACCAAACCAAACATACTAACAAAATAAAATAAATAGAATAGCTATGTACAAGCAAAATAAATAAATAAATAGAGTAATAAATAGGTACAAACATATATACATATATACAGGTGCTGTGGGGAAGGGAAGGAGGTAAGATGGGGGGGATGGAGAGCTCAGTACAGGGTTTGTCACATAGTAAGTGCTTAACAAAGCCATTTAAAAAAAACAAAAAAGGGGAGCCCCCTTGGTCTAATACACTAACAATGTCAGTATTTGATACATTGTAGCGAGAGGCCTGTCTTGTGCTCTAAAGTGTGAAATACCCATATCACTCTCTAGATGTAAGCTTCTTCTAGACCATTAGTCCATTGTAGGCAGGGAATGTGACTAAAAACTCTGTTGTATAGTACTCTCCCAAACAGTACAGTGCTCTGCAAACAGTGAGTCCTCAGTAAATACCATCAGTAGATTTATTTCTGACAAGTTAGTTTGATTAGACTGTGAGCCCACTGTTGGGTAGGGACTGTCTCTATATGTTGCCAATTTGTACTTCCCAAGCGCTTAGTACAGTGCTCTGCACACAGTAAGCGCTCAATAAATATGATTGATGATGATGATCCAGCTGGTTCTTGGGCTTGCTTTGCCTTTCCCTACAGTTAGGTCAACTAAACAGCCCTTCTTCAGAAAAACACCTTAAAAAACCCTGTGTTAGTTGTCTGCCAAGGCCAGCTGTCTGCTCAGTTCATTCATTCATTCATTCAATCGTATTTATTGAGCACTTACTGTGCGCAGAGCACTGTACTAAGCGCTTGGGAAGTACAAGTACACGTTGGCAACATATAGAGACGGTCCCTACCCAACAGCGGGCTCACAGTCTAGGAGGGGGAGACAGACAACAAAACATATTAACAAAATAAAATAAATAGAATAAATATGTACGTTAGAGTAATAAATATGTACAAACATATATATACACACACACACATATATATACACACATATATATACACACACACATACATATGTGTGTGTATATGTGTGTATATGTGTGTGTCACACACACACACACACACACATATATATATATATATATATACACATATATATATATATATATATATATATATATATATATATATATATATATATATATATACATATATACACACACACACATACAAGTTCAAATCCCGACTCTGCCAATTGTCAGGTGTGTGACTTCGGGCAAGTCACTCAACTTCTCTGTGCCTCAGTCACCCCGTCCGTAAAATAGTAATAGTAATAGCATTTGTTAAGCACTTACTATGTGCCAGGCTCTGTACTAAGCTGTGGGGTAGATATAGGCTAATCGGGTTGGACACAGTCCATGTCCCCCGTGGAACTCCCAGACTCAATCCCCATTTCACAGATGAGGGAATTGAGGCACAGAAAAGTTGTGACTTCATTCATTCATTCATTCATTCAATCGTATTTATTGAGCGCTTACTGTGTGCAGAGCACTGTACTAAGCGCTTGGGAAGTACAAGTTGGCAACATATAGAGACAGTCCCTACACAACAATGGGCTCATAGTCTAGAAGGGGGAGACAGGCAACAAAACAAAGCATGTGGACAGCTGTCAAGTCATCAGAATAAATAGAAATAAAGCTAGATGCACATCATTAACAAAATAAATAGAATAGAAAATATGTACTGTGCAAGTAAAATAAATAGAGTAATAAATCTGTACAAACATTGCTGAGGGTCTTCTACTTGTACCAAGCTCTGCCACGTCTACTGATCTTCCTTGCATGCCCTCACTGTCCTTCACCAATCTCCCCTGGCATCAATAGTGGGCCTGGGGTCAGAAGGTTGTGGGTTCTAATCCCGGCTCTGCAAATCGAGTTCGGCATAGTCCCTGTCCCACATGAGGCTCACACTCCTAATCCCCATTTTACAGATGAGAAAATTGAGGCACAGAAGTGAAGCAACTTTCCCAAGGTCACCCAGCAGATAGGTGGCAGAGCCGGGACTAGAACCCAGGTCCTTCATTCATTCATTCATTCATTCAAGCGTATTTATTGAGCGCTTACTGTGTGCAGAGCACTGCACTTGGGAAGTACAAGTAGGCAACATCTAGAGACGGTCCCTACCCAACAGTGGGCTCACAGTCTAGAAGGGGGAGACAGACAACAAAGCAAAACATATTAACAAAATAAAATAAACAGAATATGTACAAATAAAATAGAGTAATAAATTTGTACACACACATATACAGGTGCTGTGGGGAGGGGAAGGAGATAAGACGGGTTGGGGGGGAGATTCATTCATTCATTCATTCATTCATTCAATCGTATTCTCACTTCCAGGCCCATGCGCTATCCCCTACGATATGCTGCCCCCCCCAACTCCATTATATCATACTTAGTACAGCGCTCTTCACGCAGTAAATGCTTAATAAACACTATTGATTGATTGCCTCTGTCCGCAGTGAACCGCAGGGAATGGGATTAGAACAGTGCTTTGCACAAAGTAAGCGCTTAATAAATGCCACCATTATTATTCAGCAGGGCTGGCTGATAAACCTAGAGGAAGACTGGTCTGATGTAACTGCTCCAACATACTTATGTAAAAGAATTAGGGAGATAAATCAGAGGGCAGAACATTCCCAGATCAGAATAGTCCCAAAGCATCATCCCTCTCCCATCTGTCTCTCACCCTGACTCATCATCAATCATCAATCGTATTTATTGAGCGCTGACTATGTGCAGAGCACTGTACTAAGCGCTTAATGAGATGCAGCCACCTTCTCAGACAAGGTTCAAAGCAAATGACAAATCTACCCCCTAAAAGGAGAATACTCTGGGAAGGCACCATTTTGAATTCTCTCTTTGAGAATGCACACAGTAAGCGCTCAATAAATACGATTGATTGATTGATTGATTGATTGATTGAGTTCCTCAAGTTACCTGGCTCGGCCTAGCTCAGGGTACTGAGATCCTCCTGTGGCATTTTTGGCTCAGTTGAGGTCGGAGCTGTAGCAAGAATGTAAAAGGACCTCTCGGGAGGGGCAGGAGTCTTCATTTCCTCTCCTCTTGGTCTAATCGAGTGCCAACCTGTGTATTAAAAGAAGAACTTTTTCCTCGTTGTTTAATATATGTTTGTACATATTTATTACTCTATTTATTTATTTATTTATTTTACTTGTACATATCTATTCTATTTATTTTATTTTGTTAGTATGTTTGGTTTTGTCCTCTGTCTCCCCCTTTTAGACTGTGAGCCCACTGTTGGGTAGGGACTGTCTCTATATGTTGCCAATTTGTACTTCCCAAGCGCTTAGTACAGTGCTCTGCACATAGTAAGCGCTCAATAAATATGATTGATTGATTAATAGCGCATTGCCTAGAGAAGCTGGATTTCGTATCAATCCGTATCGTTATCCATATCCATATCGCTTACTTTGTGCAAAGCACTGTTCTAATCCCATTCCCTGTGGTTCACTGCGGACAGAGGCAATCAATCAATAGTATTTATTAAGCATTTACTGTGTGAAGAGCGCTGTACTAAGTGTGATATAATAGAGTTGGAGGAGCAGCATATCGTATAATAATCATGTGTGCAGTATTGATGGTTGAAGTGACCAGTTTGCGGTTGCATTCTCAATGCACCCATGCCATCTAGAGGCTCATTCTACAAGATTCTTCTTTACATACAAATTCTAAAGAAAGTGTACAAGGAAAGGGAAAAAAATTGCTCATAGGAGGTCAAAGAACCACTCGAAAGATCCTCCGTCGGCCCAATGTTCTATTCTTGATGAAAGAAGGGGTGGATTTTCCCAGCACTGGGACTGTATTGCCCAAATCTTAGTCGGGCCAGGATTCCTGTCCTGGCTCATTAACTGAAATGAAAAAAGTTCCATCAGATGGTGGTGCGGGCACTGCATAGCTCAAGTGAAGACTGCCTGATTGTTTTGTTGATTTCCTCCATACAGAGGAGCCAAGGAAACCCAACTTTGGAGCCTGAATGATCCACTGGGGCTGTCTTCGTGCAGCAAATCACCCAAAGAATTACTCAATCCTTCATCTCACAGGGCTGGGGCAGAACCAGCTGTTGGGTCGTTTCCACATTCTCTAAAATCGGGAGGGAAAGGCGGAAAACTCCACGCAAATTCTTCTGGCCTTTCCCAGAAGGGTCAGAAGTTCCCTAACTTTTAATACTTGAGCAGCTTTCCAGGAGTGGCTATCCCTTCTTAGAGGTGGCCACTGAGTCCTGCATTTTGACAACAGGGGCACCTTTGGGGTGAAGCTTGGGGGATGTGGGGCAAAGAAAGAGGAAAGGAAAGAGGACTAAAGGGATCCTCTTTTTTCTCCCTTTCCTCTGCTTCTCTTTCCTTTTTTTAACTCTGCCCCTCTGAGGAGAAATATAGGGGAAAGATGAGATGAAGGAGGAGGAGAAAGAAGTGAAGTCAGCAAGAGAGGACAAAGAGGTGAGTAAGAGGTGGGGGGGAAGGGAGAGAGGTAGAGGAAGGAGGGAGGATATTTACCCTCCACTGCTGCACTGCTTCTTCTTGGCCAAACAGTAGTAATTTGGGGGTCTGGGCTGGAATTGGTGTGGTGGCACTGCCAGGGCTTTACCCACGTGCTGCAATGGCCCCATCTTGGCTGGGGATGAGGCCTGTGACCGTAGCTCACTCCACGGGGGTGATCGACTCCTCAGGTTTCCGAGCGGTTTACCCAGACTTGCTCCACCAAATTCTCCGAAAAGACTTTTCTGAGTTTCCAGACAGGGCTGTAATCACTAGAACATAAGCTCCTTGAGGTCAGGGAACGTACCCAGACTCGCTCCACCAAATTCCCCGAAAAGACATTTCTGAGTTTCCAGACAGGGCTGTAATCACTAGAACGCAAGCTCCCTGAGGTCAGGGAACGTGTCTACCAACTCTATTCTGTCACACTCTCCCAAGCACTTAAGTACAGTGCTCTGTACATGGCAAGTGCGGAGAAGCAGCCTGGCTCAGTGGAAAGAGCACGGGCTTTGGAGTCTGAGGTCATGGGTTCGAATCCCGGCTCTGCCACACGTCTGCTGTGTGACCTTGGGCAAGTCACTTCACTTCTCTGAGCCTCAGTTCCCTCATCTGTAAAACGGGGATGATGACTGTGAGCCCCACGTGGGACAACCTGATCACCTTGTAACCTCCCCAGAGCTTAGAACAGTGCTTTGCACATGGTAAGTGCTTAATAAATGCCATTATAAAAAAAAACACCATTGATGGACTGATCGGTAGGACTGAAAAGAATGGAATCGCTGGTCTTTTTGCTGTTTGAAGCCACACCACTAAAATCTCTGCCCCCTTTTCATCCCATACTCAGATTGAAGTGTCGGCACCTTTAGCATAGGACTCGTCTTCTGTGGGTTTGGGACCGGCAGCAAGAGGAGCCTCTGGTTGGAAGAGGGCAAGGAGGGGCATCTATACTAGCCCAGGTTTTTCAGGCAGCAAGGAAATGATGCCAACATCTCTGGCTTGACAGAGCAGAGTGGCATAGCTATGTCTACCTGAAGCAGCATGACAGTGTTAAAAGCGTGGATTTGCGGCTCAGGGCAGCTGGGTTCTAATACCAGCTCCCCCACCCTTCTGCTGTGTGACCTTGAGCAAGTCTTTTAACTTCTCTGTGCCTCCGTTTTCTCCTCTGGGGATTCAATACCTGTTCTCCCTCCCATTTAGAGCTGGAAACTTGCTCAGTGGAAAGAGCCCGGGCTTTGGAGTCAGAGGTCATGGGTTCCAATCCCAGCTCCGCCACTTGTCAGCTGTGTGACGTTGGGCAAGTCACTTAACTTTTCTGGGCCTCAGTTGCCTCATCTGTAAAATGGGGATGATGACTGTGAGCCCCACGTGGGACAACCTGATCACCTTGTAACCTCCCCAGAGCTTAGAACAGTGCTTTGCACAGAGTAAGCGCATAATAAATGTCATTGTTATGTGGGACAACGATTGTGTCCAATCTGATGGGACACAGCAATCCCCTAGCACAGAGAACAGTGCTTGGTACATTTGTAAACACTTAACCAAAAATATTATTATTATTATTGCAACAAACCTTGCCCAAAAAGCAGTGTGGGTGAAACTAAGGCATCACTCATTCAGCGGCTCAGTGGGAAGAGCCCGGGCTTTGGAGTCAGAGGTCATGGGTTCAAATCCCAGCTCCACCGATTGTCAGCTGTGTGACTTTGGGCAAGTCACTTAACTTCTCCGTGCCTCAGTTCCCTCATCTGTAAAATGGGGAATAAGACAGTGAGCCCCCCGTGGGACAACCTGATCACCTTGTAACCTCCCCAGCGCTTAGAACAGTGCTTTGCACATAGTAAGTGCTTAATAAATGCCATTATTATTATTCCTTTTTGAATTTCAATGCATTTTTTTTCGGATGGAGTAAATGTAGCTTTTCAGCTGTCTGCTTTTTAAGACACAAGTAACCGTAGACTGGGGGACCGTCCAGTGTCAGAGGACCAGGTCAAGACTCTGGTGACCTGTGCAGATATTTTTTTTCCCCGAGAAGAGTATCAGAAAATGGTTTAAACACCAGGGAAAAGAAAACTGTAATCAAGATAACAATAGCAGCTAAGGGAAGGAAAACCAAAAGACCTTCAAAATAGTTCTTGGATAGGTCAGCTCTTCATCTTCCCAGGATTGGGCTGGCTTAATTTTTAACCGAAGTTGGAAACTGCATGCTAATTATTCATTTCTCATTCATTAGAGAAGCAGCGTGGCTCGGTGGAAAGAGCCCGGGCTTTGGAGTCAGAGGTCACAGGTTCAAATCCCAGCTCCTCCAATTAATAATAATAATAATGGCATTTATTAAGCATCTTCTATGTGCAAAGCACTGTTCTAAGCGCTGGAAGCACTGTTCCAAGCCAATTGTCAGCCGTGTGACTTTGGGCAAGTCACAACTTCTCTGTGCCTCAGTTACCTCATCTGTATAAAATGGGGATTAAGACTGTGAGCCCCATGTGGGACAGCCTGATCACCTTGTATCCCCCCAGTGCTTAGCGCATGGTAAGTGCTTAACAAATACCATTATTATTATTTCTCATCTTCCAAGCCTCCTGTCTACAGTCAGTTTTTAATGATCAATCGTATTTATTGAGCGCTTACTGTGTGCAGAGCACCGGACTAAGCGCTTGGGAAGCACAAGTTGGCAACACATAGAGACGGTCCCTACCCAACAGTGGGCTCACAGTCTAGAAAATATAACAGTAATGATATAACAGTATACAGCATCTCCACAGCGTAAGACCCTTCTGTGGAGAGATCAGTCTGGGACTTGACACATTTGTGCTTTTCATCATCATCATCATCAATCGTATTTATTGAGCGCTTACTGTGTGCAGAGCACTGTACTAAGCGCTTGGGAAGTACAAGTTGGCAACATATAGAGACAGTCCCTACCCAACAGAAGACCATTCTTTACTCTAGAACCTTAAAAATGCTTAGAGCCCAAAGAGAGGCCATAAGCTTCCTTCTCCAAAGTTTCAGGCACTCACTCAAAAAGAAGGCTTAAGAAGAAGCTCCAGAGATCCTGTCTGGAACCACCACTCTTGAAAAAGGAGGCAGAAAGAGCAGGGGCAAGGGAGTTGGGAGGCCTGGGTTCTAGTTTCAGCTCCGCCACTTGCCTACTGTGAGACCTTAGGTAAGTCACTTAACTTCCCTGAGCCTGTTCCATCACCTGTGAAAAAGAGATAAGATGCCTGTTCTCCCTCCCTCTTAGAGACCTAGTAGCCCAGTGTTGGGCCCATAGTAGGCACCTAATAGAGACCATTACTGTTACTGTAGGTTACAGGAAGCAGCATGGCCTAGTGAAAAGAGCACAGGCTTGAGAGTCAGAGGACGTGGTTTCTGATTCCAGCTCCTCCACTTGTCTGCTGTGTGACCTTGGGTAGGCCGCTTAACTTCTCTGGGCCTCAGTTACCTCATCTGTAAAATGGGGATTAAGACTAGGAGCACCATGGGGGTCAGAGACTGTGTCCAATGTGATTAACGTGCATCTACCCCAGTGCTTGAACAGTGCTTGGCATGTAGTACACGCTTAATACCATTATTATTATTATTATTACTGTTATTAGAAGCTGTTTTATCCTTAATTACCATCAAGGCAACCAGAATACAAATACCAAGTCGGAAGTATAGGTTGGCAGTGTTCCAAGGACTGCCAAAGTTGTTCCTTTCAGGATCTGCAAACTTTCATGAACCAGGCTACCTCTAATGAAAACCAAGCGGTTGCCAGGTTCGTCTGGTCTACCTCTGCCTTCTTGCGCTGCGAGAAGAGAAGGCTGGGGGAACTGAGTCCACGGCCTCCTTCGGGGAGATTTCACTGACTCTTTGGGGTTAGGGGAAAGCGCTGTCTTTTTAAACCATTCGGGTTTATGGAGTCCTACATAATTGAAGGCTTAGGAGAGGGCGAAGTTCGGCCAAGTAAAATGTGGAGATGACTAAGTTCAGCTGAAGAAAGGGAGATGCAGAAACAGCAACATCTGTGGGATAATCTCCATTGGAAACAGATGCTGCGGCCAATGCTATTACCCGGATAACTGCCCATTCCGCCCACATACACCCCATCCCTTCCCCATATTGACCTCAGTTTGCAGTAGCCTCTGTGCCAAGCTTTTAAGGCCTCCTACTGCTCCCTCCCCTCAGTTGCGTGGTTAATGAGGTTATTTCATCATTCGAGTGTCATGTCAGCAGGAACCGGAGTCAATTTTTTAAGTTCTAGACCAGCCTGGGGACTGCGGGGAGGCCTCTGGAGGAGAATATGATAATCCTCACAAAAAGTGAATAGCACGGGCCCGAGACTTTCTCCCCGATCAAATTCTTTCTGTCAGAGACGGTGGAAGCCCCGCTATCTTTTAGTCATCCACGTTTATTTATTATTTATTAATTATTTATTATTATTTATTTTGTTAGTATGTTTGGTTTTGTTCTCTATCTCCCCCTTTTAGACTGTGAGCTCACTGTTGGGTAGGGACTGTCTCTACATGTTGCCAGTTTGTACTTCCCAAGCGCTTAGTACAGTGCTCTGCACATAGTACGCGCTCAATAAATACGATTGATTGATTGATCCACATGAGCCCACTGTTGGGTAGGGACTGTATACGTTGCCAACTTGTACTTCCCAAGCGCTTAGTACAGTGCTCTGCACACAGTAAGCGCTCAATAAATACGATTGATGATGATAGCTAGATATCTGGGGGCTCCTTTAGTCATTGGGACTTATTCTCGAAAGATTGACAAGCTGAGTTTTCAGGTATTCCCCACTTCACTATGGGAACATCAGCATTTTTTTTCTTCAAAGACACATTTTCTAAACCCATTCCCGCATGGATCAGTGATCCCAGCTCCTTCCATCAATAGCAGGAATGGAATGATTGATCTAAGGCAAGGTGATGTGGAGAAGGAATAAAGCTATGTAGGAAACAGCAGTTCATTGTGTTGGATGATCTTTGCATTGAGAATCAGAGGAACGGTGCTGTCCAGGAGCCCACATAACATGATCACCGACGCTATTTAGTGGCCCGGGGCTTGTGAACTTCAAACAAACTCATTTAACCAGACACATGATTCTCTGTAGCCCTTAGGAAGTTGGTAAAATTAAACCACCCAAAGGTATGATGCACCAGAAACCACTTCAATCTTCTCTATGCCTCAGTTACCTCATCTGCAAAATGGGGATTGAGACTGAGTTCCATGTGGAACAGGGACTGGGTCCAACCTAATAATTTTGTACCTACCCCAGTGTTACTATGTGCCTGGCACATAGTAAGTGCTTAAATACTTCAGTTATTATTATTAGTAGTATTATTAATAGTAATCTGGGATTTTAAATACTAGTAAGAGATTAAAGCTTTCCTTGAATGCACTATAAAACTAGACTGAAAGCTCACTGTGGGCAGGGAATGTGTCTGTTTGTTGTTGTTTTGTGCTCTCTCAAGCACAGTTTAGTGCTCTGCACACAGTAAGCTCTCAAAAGATACGACTGAATCATCATCATCATCATCAATCGTATTTATTGAGCGCTTACTATGTGCAGAGCACTGTACTAAACACTTGGGAAGTACAAATTGGCAACATATAGAGACAGTCCCTACCCAACAGTGGGCTCACAGTCTAAAAGGGGGAGACAGAGAACAAAACCAAACATACTAACAAAATAAAATAAATAGAATAGATATGTACAAATAAAATAGAGTAATAAATATGTACAAACATATATACATATATACAGGTGCTGTGGGGAAGGGAAGGAGGTAAGATGGGGGGGATGGAGAGGGGGACGAGGGGGAGAGGAAGGAAGGGGCTCAGTCTGGGAAGGCCTCCTGGAGGAGGTGAGCTCTCAGCAGGGCCTTGAAGGGAGGAAGAGAGCTAGCTTGGCGGATGGGCAGAGGGAGGCCATTCCAGGCCAGGGGGACTGAATGAACTCGCTCCATTAATTCCTTCAAACTATTATGTTATAAAGGTGTTTTCTCTCACTACACTTATGCCAGCATCAGTGGCTTCTGGTGTGAATTCCTATTTGAGGTCAGGGGAGCATGTTAAAAGAGTTAAATCCAGTTTGCTCTATTGGGTCCCTTGGAGTGAAGTCCTCCCTTCCCCTTCAGTGATAAAAGGGTTTTTAATGAGTGGTATCAGATGGCAGGGGTCGAAATGCTTAATGCGGAGCTGTTAACGGCAGGAATAATGACCTGGAAACAGTAGTCTACAGTACAGTAGAGAAGCAGCATGGCTCAGTGGAAAGAGCCCGGGCTTTGGAGTCAGAGGTCATGGGTTCAAATCCCAGCTCCGCCAATTAATAATAATAATAATAATGATGGTAGTTGTTAAGCGCTTACTATGTGCCAAGCACTGTTCTAAGCGCTGGGGGAGATGCAACGTAATCAGGTTGTCCTACGTGGGGCTCACAGTCTTCGTCCCCAATTTACAGGTGAGGGAACTGAGGCACAGTGACTTTGGGAAGTCACTTAACTTCTCTGTGTCTCAGTTACCTCATCTGTAAAATGGGGATTAAGACTGTGAGCCCCACGTGGGACAACCTGATCACCTTGTGTCCCCCCCCGTGCTTAGAACAGTGCTTTGCACATAGTAAGCACTTAACAAATACCATTATTATTATTATACAGTCCTGTCCTATTCTCCAGAGAGCCAATAAGTGAACTGGAATAATAATAATAATGATAATAATAGGCATTTGTTAAGCACTTACTATGTGCAAAGCACTGTTCTAAGCGCTGGGGAGGATACAGGGTGATCAGGTTGTCCCATGTGAGGCTCACAGTTTTGCTTGAGGGAAAGAGGAAGCAGGAGGGACCCGAGGGGTCTGTGATAATAATAATAGTAATAATAATTGGCATTTGTTAAGCGCTTACTATGTGCAAAGCACTGTTCTAAGCGCTGGGGAGGATACAGGGTGATCAGGTTGTCCCACGTGGGGCTCACAGTCTTAATCCCCATTTTACAGATGAGGTAACTGAGGCCCAGAGAAGTTAAGCGACTTGCCCAAGATCACACAGCAGACATATGGCGGAGTCGGAATTCAAACCCATGACCTCTGACTCCAAAGCCCGCGCTCTGGAATGGGTGTGGAAACAGGTGCCAGGAGGAAACAAACTGCCATCACTATTATAGGTTCTATTTTCTGGTGGCCAACAGCTGAGCGGACAGAGAAGATCCAAGTCTTTGCTTTTCTCTGGATCATCATCATCAATCGTATTTATTGAGCGCTTACTATGTGCAGAGCACTGTACTAAGCGCTTGGGAAGTACAAGCTCTGGATGGGGAAGGAGGGTTTCCCCTGAGGCAGGCTGAAGGGATAGACTTACTCAGCTTTGTTTCTTCTCCAGGTGGTAGCGGAGCAGTTGAAGTGTTTGTCTTGGTTCACACCTGAAATAGGAATGTGGGCAACAAATGAACTCCTAGCAAGCAATCAAAGGAATCTATTGAGCGCTTACTGTGTGCAGAGCACTGTACTAAGCACTTGGGAGAGTACACCAGAGTTAATAGACAATTCTTGCCTGCAATGAGCTTCCATCATACTATGCTTCTCCCCAAGCCCACCATCCCCTGGAAGCTCCTTTACGGGACTTTGAAGGAGCACTGTTCTCGTTAGCTTTGCACTCAACAAAGGCATGTTGTTTGAAAGGAAAATTGGGAGGAACGGAAAAAATATCAGGTGTTGAGGGGGTAGGAACCCTTAATAAATAGCTTTTCTGTAGGGAATCAGACGTTTTCACACAAACTACTAGCTACAGCATCCAACGCCTGCAACTGTAAACTCACCGAAGGCAGGGAATGTCTCCTAATTATCCATTCATTCAATTGTATTTATTGAGCGCTTACTGTGCGCAGAGCACTGTACTAAGCGCTTGGGAAGTACAAGTCGGCGACATAGAGAGACGGTCCCTACCCAACAACAGGCTCACAGTCGAGAAGGGGGAGACAGACAACAAGTACAAGTGCTTACAACAGTGCTCTGCACATAGTAAGTGCTCAATAAATACCATTGAGAGAGGCTTGTAGGTACTTTCATTTTCATGACTGCATGTCCCTGTGGGGTAATGGTCAGAGGTCATGGGTTCGAATCCCGGCTCTGCCACGTCAGCTGGGTGACCTTGGGCAAGTCACTTTGCTTCTCTGAGCCTCAGTTACCTCATCTGTAAAATGGGGATTAAGGCTGTGAGCCCGACGTGGGACAACCTGATCACCTTGTATCCCCACCCCCAGTGCTTAGACCAGTGCCTTGCACATAGTAAGCGCTTAACAAATGCCATCATTATTAATGGGAACATGGTGAGAGGGGCTGGAACACACCTCCTTCCTCACTGAAATAGTGCATACTCAAAAGCACCTGGAAACTCAATGAGAAGCCTGAGAGAGGATGTCTGTAGTTGGATTTAGGTCTTTTTAGTGCCAAAGGAAATGAATGCAATTCACTCCATAGTCAAACTAGCCCTAAAGGCCCTTAACCTCTGATAGGCGAGGCAGCGCGGCTTAGTAGGTAGAGCAGGGAGACCTGCATTCTAATCCCAGCTCTGCTACTGATCTTCTGTGTGACCTCAGTGCTTTGCACATAGTAAGCGCTTAATAAATGCCATTATTATTATTATTTTGTCATCTAATTTCTATTCGTCATCTGTAAAATGGGGCTATACCTGCTCTCACTACTTCTTAGGCTGGGAGCCCCATGTGGAACATGGGCTGTGTCCACTGATCCTTTATCCACTCCAATGTTTAGCACAGAGCTTGGCACTTAGTAAGTATTGCTTATTATTATCATTCTTGCATTGGAACCATCATCCACAAGATTTTTAACCACGAAGTCAAAAAGGATTGACAGTGGGTGGTTTTTTTTTTTCTGGCCAGGAATCAACTTGCTTCTGAATCCATTTATTATGGCTTTTAAGTGTTTACTATGATGCCAAGCACTGTATTCAATGCTGGGGTAGATAGAAGATAATCAGGTTGGACACAATCCCTCTCCAACCTGGAATATGATTTAATCCCTATTTCAGATGAGGAAACAGGCATAAGTTAATTGGCAGAGCTGAGGTTAGATCCCAAGTCATCACCATCATCAACATCAATCGTATTTATTGAGCGCTTACTATGTGCAGAGCACTGTACTAAGCGCTTGGGAACTACAAATTGGCAACATATAGAGACGGTCACTACCCAACAGTGGGCTCACAGTCTGAAAGGGTCCTCTGACTCCCACACCTAAAGCTTTTCCCATTAGGCCAGGCTGCTTCTGAATCTTTTGGTTTCCTTCATATCCTCCAGGGAGCAATCTTCACCAACAGCCAAGAAAGCTAGAGTGAATTTGGACTGGGGAATCAATCAATCAATCGTATTTATTGAGCGCTTACTGTGTGCAGAGCACTGTACTAAGCACTTGGGAAGTACAAGTCGGCAACACATAGAGACGGTCCCTACCCAACAGTGGGCTCACAGTCTAGAAGGGGGAGACGGAGAACAAAACCAAACATATTAACAAAATGAAATAAATACAATAGATAAGTACAAGTAAAATGAATAGAGTAATGAATCAATCAATCGTACTTATTGAGCACTTACTGGGTGCAGAGCACTGTACTAAGTGCTTGGGAAGTACAAGTCGGCAACATATAGAGACGGTCCCTACCCAACAGTGGGCTCACAGTCTAGAAGGGGGAGACGGAGAACAAAACCAATCATATTAACAAAATGAAATAAATACAATAGATAAGTACAAGTAAAATGAATAGAGTAATCAATCAATCAATCGTACTTATTGAGCACTTACTGGGTGCAGAGCACTGTACTAAGCGCTTGGGAAGTACAAGTCGGCAACATATAGAGACAGTCCCTACCCAACAGTGGGCTCACAGTCTAGAAGGGGGAGACAGAGAACAAAACCAAACATATTAACAAAATGAAATAAATACAATAGATAAGTACAAGTAAAATGAATAGAGTAATGAATCAATCAATCATACTTATTGAGCACTTACTGGGTGCAGAGCACTGTACTAAGCGCTTGGGAAGTACAAGTCGGCAACATATAGAGACAGTCCCTACCCAACAGTGGGCTCACAGTCTAGAAGGGGGAGATGGAGAACAAAACCAAACATATTAACAAAATGAAATAAATACAATAGATAAGTACAAGTAAAATGAATAATCAATCAATCAATCGTACTTATTGAGCACTTACTGGATGCAGAGCACTGTACTAAGCGCTTGGGAAGTACAAGTCGGCAACATATAGAGACAGTCCCTACCCAACAGTGGGCTCACAGTCTAGAAGGGGGAGACGGAGAACAAAACCAAACATGTTAACAAAATGAAATAAATACAATAGATAAGTACAAGTAAAATGAATAGAGTAATCAATCAATCAATCGTATTTACTGAGCGCTGACTGTGTGCAGAGCACTGTACTACGCGCTTGGGAAGTCCAAGTTGGCAACATGTAGAGACAGTCCCTACCCAACAGTGGGCTCACAGTCTAGAAGGGGGAGCCAGAGAATCAATCAATCCATCGTATTTATTGAGCGCTTACTGTGTGCAGAACCGAACCAAACATGTTAACAAAATGAAACCAATAGAATAGATATGTACAAGTAAAATAGAGTAATGAGTATGTACAAACATATATACATGTATCATCATCATCGTGATGATGAATGAGAAGAGGACAAGCGAGGTGCACATGACAGCGGCACAAGTAGGACAAGTAAGGAGGAGAAGCAACTCACGCTTTCTTGTGCACGGAACCGGTGAGCCTTCACGAGCTCCAAGACCCGCCACTGACTGTCCAGTGGCCACAGCAGCTTCTGCTCGTCACTCCCATCCATCACAGCCCCACACCTGCAGAAGTAATCCCCGCCGACCAACACAGAGCCATGGTTACACCTCTGGGGACTCCAAGAGTCTCGGGGGGGGCTGCTCTACGACCAGACCAGCCTCCACTGCAGGGAATAACAATGATGGCATTTGTTAAGCGCTTACTACGTGCCGAGCACTGTTCTAAGCGCTGGGGTAGACACAAGGTCCCACATGGGGCTCACGCTTTTAATCCCCATTTTACAGATGAGGTCACTGAGGCCCAGAGAAGTGAAGTGACTCGCCTAAGGTCACACAGCAGACGAGTGGCGGAGCCGGGATTAAGCCCGGGCTCTTCCGAACCAGCCACCCCAGTTGCTCTGCTGAGAATCCCCCCACCCACCATGATCTCTTCTCCCAAACCCAGCTTTTTAATTTCTGAATTGCGTTTAGTACCTCACATTTGTTTAGAGCCTCTCCAAATTGCTTATTGATACCTACCCTAGTGTCTATCACAGGGCTCAAGCACCCAGTAAAATACTTCCTACCATAATTACTCAATCCAGTTCCTATCATCAGCAGTCCCAGAAGACGCACGGGTTTGCTCACGTGTGGCAATAAGTTGACAAGGGAATCACAGTGTATTTTTTGCTTTATTGAATGGAGACATACTACAGTAGACAAACATGTTAGACATGCTATACAAAATATACATTCTTATATGTGAGAAAATATAAATAGATACTGAACTAGGAAAGGGCAACTTGGCTTATACCTCTCCTTTAGGTACACCTACTGCCAAAGTTTGCTATTACTTTGGCATTTTCCAACAGAAAAAGGGGACTGGGAATGGGGAGAATTCGAATTAATTTTTGAGACCCAAAAGACCACTTTGTAACTAGATGAGAAAGCAACCTTTTGGTACACTGTTAGTTAACAGCCCTTTTTAGATTCAGGTTTACTCTTCTAAAACCCAGAGTCATTAGTATTGCCTTGCAAGCAATTGTTTCATTCCAGTGGCTTAGGGAGCCCCAGATAATTTACCCACTTGTATTTCACATTGTCATCACTGCAGGATAATACCAGAAAAAAAAAAAATAAACCTGGACGGCACTGGCTTGGATTTCGTTAAGGGAGGAAAGAACTGAGAGTAGGTGGATAACAGAACACCTGCCAGATGGGAAGGATGGAAAAGGAAATGAAATGTTTTCAACCCATCAACAGCCTAACCTTCCAAAGAACTACTGAGTCACACAGGCTTTTACAATCCCAAACAAAACGCAAAACCAAGAAGGATGAGGGGGATATATTTGGTCATTTTTAATCACTCTACAGAGCTTCAGTAGAAACAGCAGCAAATCTGGGTCCGAACAGAGAGGCTAATCAAGAGAACTGCACAGAATAAAATGCCCAGAGGGTGTTTAAATCAGATACAAGCTGTCTTTTGGTTCTGAAGAAGACAAGTTTGTTGAGTGCCAAGGTCCCAAAGGATTAAATCTCACTATTGCTTCCTGCTATCAACACAGGTGATCCACATTCTTTTGCTGACTCAACCAAAAGCCCTCAGTTTTTTTAAAAAAACCTAAAAACCACTAATCACATTGGGCTTCACAAACTACCTTCAAGAGGGAGAGAGCACTCTAGGAGGTTTTTAGAAGTGAGTTGCAGTGGAGGGGACAGTCTGAACTCTCAATACCTTAACATTCCCTTTGATCGTCGAGATGGCAGGAGGAGTCAATAATAGGAGATAGGAGAATTATGTTTTTGGGGAAATACCTTGCAGTTTTAAAGATGCTATGTGGCTCTACAGGTGCGTCAGTGCCTTTAATTAGGCTCTGATACTTTAGACCCTAGCTGGCAGAAAGCATTTCAGAAGCAACCAGTTAAACAGTAGCCAAGTGGCTTGGATGGGGGGAGGGAGGGAGGATTTCTTGGACCCTCTGAGAATGCGGACCTAGAATGGGGGGAGAAATGCCAGTGGGGCATTAGTGACTTTTAAAAACACCTTTCCACTGACAGTGTAAAGAGAGGCATGCTTATTTTCAGGAAGCAGCTGCTGATTTTTCCGAGAGTAATTCCTCCAGCTGAAATCATGCAGCAAGCTGGCCTTCCTCATCCTTGGAGTCTCTGTCCTTATCCCAGGAGATCAAATACTTGCTGTGAAGTCATGCAAGGTAGTGACCTAGCAGTTCACCAGGAGGATGGGACTGGCAACTGAGTGCAGACTCCCACACCAAAGGGCTCACATCGCCACTTAAAGACTTTTCTGTGATCGGCCTCAGTGGCCGGACAGGTTCCCGTAGAGCTCATTCATCTTCGGTAAGCTGAAGTGATTTGTCCAAGTCAATACTGATAACCATGCAGGAATCATTCCTTTCCCATTTACGAATGTCCTGAAAACTCGCTTAGACTAAGGGGGACATTGCCTTGTTTAGAACTTTAATAATGATGATTTTTTTTTTAAAGACTTTAAACAAGTTCCTTTAAACGATCAAGTCCCCTCTTCAGGTTAGTATTCAAGGACTATTTGGTTAAAGGCCCATGGGTCATCAAGGATAACGTGTGCCAGTACAGTTAAGCAGTGAACTACTAAGCATCCCTAACCATAAGGTTTTATAAGGCAGAAAGATCGTCTTCTAGTGAGCTAGCAGGGGCTTTCAGCATATATCCTGAACTAATATTGGTCTGGGTGGAGTTGTTTTTTTTCCCAAACCTAAAATGCATTCTCATGCTCTAATTTATTTCGCATAAGAACACAAACAGTGCAAATTTGGATCAGACCTACAATCCATTCAGCCCCATCTCTGCCTGGGACTGGCTAGGCCGTACATCAAAACTTTCTCTCTTCCAAAAAGTGTTAAACCTTGTTCTGTAAAGATTGTTCTTACTAATAATAATAACGATGGTATTTGCTAAGCGCTTACTATGTGCAAAGCACTGTTCTAAGCACTGGGGGGATACAAGGTGATCAGGTTGTCCCACGTGGGGCTCACAATCTTAATCCTCATTTTACAGATGAGGTAACTGGCAGAGAAGTTAAGTGACTTGCCCAAAGTCACACAGCTGACAATTGGCAGAGCCGGGATTTGAACCCATGACCTCTGACTCCAAAGCCCGGGCTCTTTCCGCTGAGCCACAGCTGCTTCTCCTTTTTCCACATGTAGCTCATGGGAGAATTTTTAAGAGTAGACAGTGACATCTTGGAAATGAGAGAGATCATGGACCGAAATGGAGGGATCGCAAAGTAATAGGTACTAGAGGGAATAACTTGAAAGTTAGTTCTAAGCAGGGATTAGTAGTTGTTTTTGTAGTTGAGAATGGCGCTAGAGGGTGTCACATAGATAAAGAAGAGCTGGCTGTGAAGCAGAAGGTGTGGAGAAGTAATTAAAAGCTGGAAAAAAAATCATTTGGGAGGGGTTGAAATCTCAGGCAGAAAACTGGGCAATCAGTGGACCGGAGGATTTGGCCTTTCTTAAAGAGCACATTAGTGAAGGAATGTCAATAAGATGATACAAGGTAAGAGGTGATCAGCGGGGGCTGGATTGCTGCAACACTCCAGGGCCTCAGGCCCCCTTTCGACCTTGACCTTATAGCATAGGTATATATATATATATATATATATATATATATATATATATATATATATACCTATGATATATATATATATATATATATATATATATATATAGCATAGGTATAGCATATCCTATATGCTATAGGATAGCATAGCTGCTGATTGGGGCATTATGACAACACAGCAGCCCCCAGCGTGACTTTAAGGAGGGAGTTCCTCTGCATGAAATTCCAGAGAATTGTAATAATAATGATATTTGTTGGGTGCTTACCATGTGTCAAGCACTGTTCTAAGTGCTTGGAGGCGGTACAAGCTAATCAGGTTGGACACAAGCCCTGTCCCACTTGGGGCTCACACTTTTAATCCCCGTTTTACAGATGAGGTAACTGAAGCACAGAGAAATTAAGTGACTGGCCCAAGGTCACACAGCAGACAAGTGGCAAAGCTGGATTAGAACCCAGGTCTTTCTGACTCCCAGACTCATGTGGACATGTTGCTTCTATCTGTATGCCCTGGGACTGTTCCTTTAAAAATCCCCTTCCTCAGCTTTCTCCCCCTTTTTCTCAGTCAGGTGGGTGGAGGGAGGTTAAACAACCAGCCCGGTTCCAAGCTTTTCATCTCAGTGCCTCCAAGAGAAATCTTAGAGTGAGAGAGAGAGAAAGAGAGAGAGAGAGAAAGAAAAAGAGAGAGAGAGAGAGAGAGAGAGAGAGAGAGAGAGAGAGAGAGAGAGAGAGGAGGGGGAGAGAGATAGAGATTTTTTATTTCTCATGAGGTGCCACCTCACTGCAGGAAGGGAGGTTGGGGGTGGTGAGGAGGGAGGAAAGGCACATCAGGAGATGCCACTCCCAGCGAGGAGTGGCATCCTGACTCCTGCTCCCCCCAACACAACAAGCTCCCCGTCCTGGAGGTGGGGACCACCCACAAGCTCCCCCATATCTCCGCTGCCATTCTGTTTGGTGGCGCTCCAATGACATCATCGACGGCCACACGACGGGCGAAGGGGGCACCGACTGTTCCAGCCCCGGACCCAGATTTTCAGTTAATCCACACCTGGCCACCATGCTTAATTATTCAATTTCACACTGCTTTCCATCACAATGAGGCCTTGCATTCTGAATTTAATATCTTTTGCAATGAAACTGAAATCAGGACTGAAATCAGGACCTATGACACTGACCTTGTTATTAGTAATCTGCTTAAAAAAGGTCAGAACTCTTTTTTTCAGAGAGCTTGATGGCTTTAAAAGACAACTTAAACAAAACATGGATAATAAAACCTACAAGCTCATAGATTCTCTCCAGCAACCCAGAAGATATTCTCCTCCTTTCCTCCCAGCCCACTGTTGGGTAGGGACTGTCTCTATATGTTGCCAATTTGTACTTCCCAAGCGCTTAGTACAGTGCTCTGCACATAGTAAGCGCTCAATAAATACGATTGATGATGATTGATGATGAACCCCAGTTAAGACATTTATTTAAATTAAGCATCGTGTATTTTTCCCCACATTTGCAGTTTGTTTTTTTTAAACCAAAAGCCCCTAGGCATGGAAAGATAAATCCCACTAGGCATTCTATCCATGAAGGAACAACTGAGGTCAAATGTTCGGTTAGCAAATTTTGACAATATTACAAGTGATTAAAATCACACCAGGCCTCACGTCTGGTGTAAACGATCACCAAGCAACCTGTCCTTTAGACACATACTTCTTAACAAATAAGAAGTTTCAAACCCTTACAAATTCTTCAGATTTCATAAAACCAAGTTATACAAAAACGAGTCTGGTTCGACAAGCAGCCTTCCAGATTACAACACAAGATACTACATGGTTTGGGCATATCAAAAAATATTTACATTACAGCCAACACAGATGCGTAGTGTATACAAAAAAAAAATATGTATAAATGTATTTACAACCAAATTCCCCAGTTCGCAGGGACGAAAAGGCAAAACCAACCCCTCCCACCCCCCAGAAAACTGTCACCAGCCGGTCGAAACGGGTCTTGGGTAGTGAAAAGCCTGCCAAAATTGTATGCTCAAAATGACTCAACAGTCCAAGGAATTTCTGTTTCTCAGAAAGCAAAGTAGGGAGGCTTCCTCGGGATCGTTTGGAAAATTGAGACAGCTTGGCATTTAAGCAGCAAGAGGTTTCTCCCAGCTTGGGGAGTCTGTGTGCCCCCGGGCACGTTACCTGGGACTGTCCGGCAGCGCTTTCTTCTGGGCCTTCATAACTTCAGAAACGCGCCCTTCCGCTTGCAGTCCCGCATCCCTTCTCTTTCGCGCGACTTGCTCGGCAGCTTTCTTCCTCTTCCGCTCGGTCCACTTGTTCGGCTTGGTCCACTCACTTCGGAACTGTAAACATCTGGGTTAAGCAACGGGTGACCGTGGGATTTCTTTGCCAACTCTGAGGTAGTAAGCACAAAGTCAGAGGATCTGAGTGTCTACGCCCAGACCTGACAGGGGGGTAGCTTTCATGTGGCCTCCCTACCGTCTTGGCTGCTCCGAGTTCTGTTGAAATCAAACGAATGCTCGCACAACCTGGGGCAGGGCCTGGGCGACCCAGGATGGCCCTGCTCACTTTCTGTCAGGCCCTTGTTTCGGAGCAGTCGTGGGGCCTCCAGAACCGGCTGCTGAGGGAAGTGTGGATGCGGCGGGCCGAGGTCTTTGTTTATATCCCATAATGGTCGCTGTGGCGTTTCTGAAAATAAAGTGAAAAGGAGGATCAGTGATCCATTTTAGGGTTTGTGATTTTTGGGTGTTCATTTTTTCGGGGGGGAGGGTAAAGTCCTGTCTTCTAATAGCCTTTAAAGCCAAATGCTAAAGAAACAGGGCCCATCGATACTCCTCCCAAAACACATGGGTAACAAATGTCTTTCCAGCTGCTTAATACCTCCCAAAATAGATGGGTAACAAATGTCTTTCCAGCTGCTGAATACCACAGCAAATCTAGCCAAAAGCTGACCTGGGAAATAAAACCTCTGGTTTTCAAATCTTCCAGTCGGTCCCCCCCAACACAGATATAAAACCAGCCCCTTCAAGGCTATTGCATTCAACGACATGACCACAAACCCCTGAGTTCATTCATTCATTCATTCAATCGTATTTAGTGAGCGCTTACTGTGTGCAGAGCACTGTACTAAGTGCTTGGGAAGTACAAGTTGGCAACATATAGAGATGGTCCCTACCCAATAGCGGGCTCACAGTCTGGAAGGGGGAGACGGACAACAAAACATACTAACAAAATAAAAAAGCAGAATAAATATGTACAAGTAAAATAAATATAGTAAATATTTACAAACATATATGGTATTTGTTAAGCACTTACTATGTGCCAGGCACTGTACTAAGTGCTGGGGTAGACAAACAAATCGGGTTGGACACAGTCCCTTTCCCCACATGGGGCTCACAGTCTCAATCCTCATTTTACGAGTTCATTTATAGAAGAACACAAGGTCACAAGACACTGCTGGCAGCTGAATGTCCTGGTCTAAAATGGATACAGAAAATTCAATTTCTGGGTTTCCAAAAGACTGACATTATTCTTAGCCTGATTGTGTGCTACTACTTCTTGGAGACTTTCTACCAGACAGTTAGAGTTTCAGTTAGACCACTTGGCTTGGCTGCAGTAACTAAGGGCTTTTGGACTACACAGAAAGAATGGGTTTTCAACTGCCCTGTTTACAGTGTGCTGAATTAATAAGGCTGATGATGCATTTCAAGAAGCAATAAATGGAAAGCAAGCAGACAAGTGCTTGCCCAGAGCAAAATGGGGACCTGGCAAAACAGAATCAATGAAGGAAAAGCACTCTCAACTATTGTTTTGCCTTCTCCTCGCTGACACAGAAAAGAAAATCATTCCCTGAAATACTACAACGGTAACCACAGTGGACTGAAAGAAGGCTGAAGAGCTTTATGGAATAAGCTTGAACACTCCCTGCTTCTGAGACAATGTTTTGTTCACTTAACGTCTCGGGGAAAGGGAAAGTACAATGCATATTTGTTCAATTACCTCTAGTGAAATGACAGCAGTGACAATGGGCCTAATCACGACCTACTCTTTACAGATCTTTAAGGCACACAGAGGCACTTCAAATGTGGTGTAAACATGTCTCTAGAGTTATTTTGGACTATTTACTCAGCAGAATAGAACTATAACCCAGAGAAGGAAGCAAAAATTGATTAAAAAGTATTTCTAGCAGTTCCTCTGGCCCACTGAATACTAATTTTTTAAAATTATATTTTCAGTGTAAATTGTAACCAAAGAGGAACAATTTTCCATAGCATCTAATCTATTGTTTTTTAAGGTTTACCCAAGTATTTTCTCAAAAGCTGAATCGCTATTAAGCAAAATCCAAATGCCTTTACCTTCTCTAGCATGAATCTTTTAGACTGTGAGCCCACTGTTGGGTAGGGACTGTCTCTATATGCTGCCAATTTGTACTTCCCAAGCGCTTAGTACAGTGCTCTGCACATAGTAAGCGCTCAATAAACACGATTGATGATGATGAATCTTGGCTCAATTGCCACCATGAAAGTGCTATTTTCAACCCTACCAAGGCAAAGTGCTTTTGGATTATTCGATATCTGATTATCTAAAAAAAAAATCTGTTCCAGCAACATCTGGAGAAGGGTTTCCCAGACTCCTTCGGCTGTTTGTTCAGCTCAATTCCTTCATTCAATCGTACTTATTGAGCGCTTACTGTGTGCCGAGCACTGTACTAAGCGCTTGAATGTCAAACTAGGAAAGCTATCGAGTGGGAGAGGACAAAACATCGGACTCCTTACCGCTGTTCATTTGAGCCGATGAAAGCTTCTTTTCACTGATCCTGTCATGGTTCGTAAGGAAGACTGACACATCTCTGTCTGCAGGCGTCAAGCTCTCCAGGCCTGTGGTTTCCTGGGAAGCCCGTGTTGGATAGGCCTCCTTGGGCATCTGCACGATGAGGCTGGACAGTGTTTGATCCAGGGGGTCTTCCTCGGTAATGTAAGCATATGGGCAGTATTCTCTGGTCCTGGAGTAGATGTTGGCATTGTCATAGCAATCTGAACAGATCACCAGGGGACCTGTGCCACCTGGTGAAAAACACAAGAAAAAGAATATTCCTGACAGAGTGAAAGACACCAACTCCCATCTGGCATGTAAAATAATGTACAAAGGACCGGAGAAGAGATTGGCATAGCACCCCAAAAATGCCAAGAGAGGCAGCATGGTCTAGTGGAGAGAGCATGAGACAGAGGCTTAAATTCTAACCATCTCTGCCACTGGTCTACTGGGTAGCCTTCGACACAACCCTTAACCGCGGTCTCAGTTTCTTCATCTGGAAAACGGAGATAACACCCACATCTCCCTACCACGCTGGATGCTGAGGCTAGAATGAAAAAAAAGTCAAAGCCCTTTAAAAGTAAGTGCTATCCAAAAATCAAGGTTTTAATTAACCTTTGGCTTACAAAGTAAAGCACAGGAGCGAGAAGCCATGGTAAGATTCTAGTTCCCATCTCCACACTGTCTTTCAGATGTTATAAAATAAAAAAAATGGCTTCGGGAGGCTGGCAGAGAGACGGCAACCTTCATCCAACAGAGTCTGATCGGCTGGCATGTCTGACAGAAAGTGTTAAGTGCGAGATATTTATCTTCCCAAATCTGTTTCAGACCAGTTAGGATGAAATTTTTCAAGACACTCAAAAAGACACTGTTAGGCCACACACATTCAAAATCTTTCCTCAAGTTGCATTCCAGCTCAGCAGAGAACAAACTGTGATTACCATCAGTGCCTTTGTGCACATATCCATTAGCAGGCGGCATAAGTTGCTGATGACTGCCGGCCTCAGAGTTACTGTAGCCTTCCTGTGGTTCGGAAAGCGTTCCTTGAGAGGACAGATAACTGGGAATGTCCGCGGGCAAATTCATTTCCTCTGGAAAAACACACGTAGAGACAAACAGGCATTAAACTAGCTTTAAAAGGATACTTAGGGGGGAAAAAAACTTCCCTCAATTAATTGTGGCATCCTTGCATACCAAAATACATCCAATAGCACGCCCTTGCTGAAATGCCTATGCCACTGACCAGCTAGGTACATTTCTTTAGACTTTGATGTGCTAGATTGTCCACCTCAACCCAATTCCATCAATTTAACAGCGCAAACTGGCATCAAAATTTCACTTTGCTATAAATCTGTAAAAAGTCATCCTCTCCAACCAAAACCATACTCACTCCCACTCTCTGCCGCTGACAACTTGATTTCCCTCCTTATGCAATTCCAAGGTAACAGGGTTGAAGATCTCGTCTCCTGGCCTCCTTGTGAGGCAGCCGGAATGCTGTGAGGCACTGGACGTCATCAGAGAAGATGCTGTCACTGCCACCACTATCTACTCTGGGATCACGGTAAGCACTTAATACGCTCCGTAATTACTCCCATAAATGCCCCACTTTTTGGCAACCAGAAAATGGGGAGGTGTGCATGGGGGACTGTTATGTGGGGAATCGAATCTAGCAATTAAGGGAAAGGAGAAGGAAAGTGGGGGGAGAAGGAAGAGAAGGGACTTGAGACTGCTTCTTTCCACACTACTGCACCCTCCCCTGTGCTGCATACACGAGGGACTCAATCAATCAATCAATCAATTGTATTTACTGAGCGTTTACTGTGTGCAGAGCACTGTACTAAGCGCTTGGGAAGTCCAAGTTGGCAACACATAGAGACGGTCCCTATGAATCAGGCAATAGGGACAGGAATTCCGGCAGCACTTTCCTCCAGAAACTGAACCACTCCGACCCGCTCAGTGTGGTTGGAGACACCTTCAGGCCTTCAGTCATTCATTCGATCGTATTTACTGAGTGCTTACTGTGTGCAGAGCACTGTACTAAGCGCTTGGGAAGTACAAGTTGGCACCATCTAGGGACGGTCCCTACCCAACAACAGGCTCACAGTCTAGAAAGGGGAAGTGCACAGGCCTTGCACTTGGACTTCCATTCTTTATTCACCCTTCCCCCAGAACTTGTGCTCATATTCCAGCGCTTAGAACAGTGCTTTGCACATAGTAAGCACTTAATAAATGCCATTATTATTATACATACGGACTCAATGAATTTATACTAACACCCTTGCCCGCCCCATCCTCTTCTGACCCATGTCTGCATCTGCTGACATTCTGACTCCTCTGCCTATCCCAGCCGGGCCACTATCACTGCTTACAAAAAAACCGTTCACTTCTCCCTCAGAAATAGGGAGGGGAGTGGGGGAATTATGCATTGAAGTCAATTATGTGAGTGAACAGCACACCATTACTACTACTACTATTGTAAGCACCTTCTTTGATAGAAAACTCGCACTCAGGAGCCTAATACCAACTTACTGTCCCTCCAAACCAGCAGTGACACAAAGGAAATTACAGAAGCTCCGCACTTAATAGTCAAGGTCTCTTAAGTAGCTTCAGACTCAGGGGCAGAACCCTGCTGCAACCTAAGCAACTGGTCAGCTCTGGATCCCACTGACCTGTGTTAGTGATACTGTAGTCTTCATTTTTCCTCCTCATATGATAAATAACAATGACCCAGATCAGAGAGGTGCCCACAACACAGCAGACCACAACAATGATGACGATGCCAACCGTTGTCCAGCCGTCATCCTCGTGTCCGATGCTACTCTGAGAGGAATCACAATTTGAAGAGGAGAGAACATTTAGGTAGATGTGCCCCCTCTCAGTCCCAAGGGTATTGGACATGATGCAAGTGTATTTGCCAGCATCTTCTAGCCCAGCATCCACGATGATAAGAAGCTGATTGGCTGCAGCAAAGAAGTGCCTTTCTGTGATCATCAAAGGACCATCGTCTTTCGTCCAGTTGAGGCGAGGAGCCGGACTTCCTCCAGCAATGCACTGCAGCACTGCGGTTTCTCCCCGGCTTACGGTTCTATCTTCCAGAGGGCGCATGAACGAAGGGGTCTCTAAACAAGAGGAAAGCAAACAAGGAAATATTTTAACTTTTTAAGGGTAACGCTCTTCCAAAAATCTACAGTATTTTCATTGTGACTATTGTTGTGGGTGAATACACTGAGTATAGACACACACACAAACACACAAATAAACGCATGGCCCCCCAAATGACTAATCCTTCTTAAAATTTAAAATCCACGCCCCAATAAGAGTGTAAACTTCTTGTGGGGAAGGTACATCTCACTTCTTTATTCTGTATTTTCCAAGCACCTGCTATGACCTTTTAGACCGTGAGCCCACTGTTGGGTAGGGACTGTCTCTATATGTTGCCAACTTGTACTTCCCAAGCGCTTAGTACAGTGCTCTGCACACAGTAAGCGCTCAATAAATACGATTGATGATGATGATGACCTGTGGGGCTTGGAAGCCAGAAGGTCACGGGTTTTAATCCCAGCTCCGCCACCTGTCAGCTGTGTGACCTTGGGCAATCACTTCACTTCTGCGCCTCAGTTACCTCACCTCTAAAATGGGGACTGGGACTGAGCACCACATGGGACAGAGACTGTGTCCAATTTGATTTGCTTGTAACCACCCCAGCAGCTGGTACAGTGTCTGGCACATAGTAAGTAATTAACGAATACCATCATTATTATTAGTATTATTGTAGGGAGCTACACAAACTGGGTGCTCAAGAAATACTCCTAGAGCAGGCACTCAAATTCTGTTCACTGAAATAACCAGGACACGGAAAATTATTCTGATACCTGTCAAATTTTTTGTGCAGCAGTATTAAAAAACCATGGGGGTGACCATCAAGAAGGATGCCCCAATTCAGGGTCATTTAAAAGAAGGAAAAATGTTTTTTTTCCTCAGAAGGAATTCAGCCTGCACACAGGGGAATAGTATTCCTGAAAGATCAATGGTATATCTCCCCCTCGTCCCCCTCTCCATCCCCCACATCTTACCTCTTTCCCTTCCTCACAGCACCTGTATATATGTATATATGTTTGTACATATTTATTACTCTATTTTACTTGTACATATCTATTCTATTTATTTTATTTTGTTAGTATGTTTGGTTTTGTTCTCTGTCTCCCCCTTTTACACTGTGAGCCCACTGTTGGGTAGGGACTGTCTCTATATGTTGCCAACTTGTACTTCCCAAGCGCTTAGTGCAGTGCTCTGCACACAGTAAGCGCTCAATAAATATGACTGACTGATTGACTGATATTGAATGCTTAATATGTGCAGAGCACTGTAATAAGCACTTGGGAGAGTACAATATAACACAGTTGGTAGACACGTCCCTGCGGTAATAAGCTTACAGAACAACAAGGGTTTTCACTGTGGGTTCATCTTCGACCCTTTATTTTGTTAGTATGTTTGGTTTTGTTCTCTGTCTCCCCCTTTTAGACTGTGAGCCCACTGTTGGGTAGGGACCGTCTCTATATGTTGCCAATTTGTACTTCCCAAGCGCTTAGTACAGAGCTCTGCACATAGAAAGCGCTCAATAAATACGATTGATGATGATGATGATGATACCCTGACTCCAACCCTACTGTTTTTCCATGACAGTACAACGTCTCTCCTACCAGGCTAGCCAGCTTCACTCTACTGCCAGGCAAAACCCCTTCCGGGAAGAGGCTGATGAGGAAGTGGAGGTTGTCCCCAACTTGGGGACTTTGTACTCCATAAAGTTACGAGCAGGCCTCGAGGAGAGAAGCAGCTGAACATCACCGTGAGTCATGGGACAGGCTTACCCAGCACAGTGAGTGTGGCGTTAGCCGAGAGGCCTCCTGCAGTGTTTTGGGCCATGCAGCTGTAGATCCCCATGTCTTCGATTTTCACGTTGGCTATGAAGAACACGTCGTCCTCGGGCATGACGTGCATGCGCCTCTCTCGGGCTGCGGGGAAGTCGGTGCCACCGTCTTTCTGCCAGGAAATCTGAGGAACCGGATGGCCCTCCGCGGCACACTCCAGCCTGGCCATGGCTCCGGTGCGGATCGTGAGGTCCATCGGGGTTTTCAGAAATGAAGGCAGCTCTGAGCCGAGAGGGACCCCGTAATGAAACGCAAGGCAACATCAATACATGGGGAAAGAACTGGTAGCCCAACACCAGAAAGAATGCTTTCGTGCCCTATTTGCCCTTGCAGACGCCACTTATGGACCAAGAGGTGAGTTTGCCTTTACTTGAAAACTTGGACCTTTAGCGCTTCAGAAAGGAGTCCTCCAGGATGAAGGCCTACCACTTCCCACCTTCAGTGCCAAGGGAGGGCAGAGAGGAAGGAGAATATGGATTCACTATGTAGATGAGGCCTCATCCTCAATTTCTTTTTAAAAAAAAACACAACCCTAACTACAATGTCCATTTTGTTTCAGAACGCTATTCCACGCTCAGTGGAAAGAGCATGGGCTTTGGAGTCAGAGGTCATGGGTTCAAACCCCGGCTCCACCAACTGTCAGCTGTGTGACTTTGGGCAAGTCACTTAACTTCTCCGTGCCTCAGTTCCCTCATCTGTAAAATGGGGATTAAGACTGTGAGCCCCCAGTAGGACAACCTGATCACCTTGTAACCTCCCCAGTGCTTAGAACAGTAAGTAGGCACTTAATAATAAATGCCATTATTACTATTATTCCAGCTACCTGTTGCCGACTATAGCCTAACTATAGTTAGGGAAGTAAATAGTGCTTTCCTGCTTCCTGACGAGGTGCCATGCCAAACTTCTGAAATCAAAAGCAAAAAATGAAATACACTAAAAAGCCTGTTGCGGGTGGGGAGGGTGTCATGGCCTCACAATGAGTAACCTGAGGCAGAATGCTAAAGTTTTGTTTGGAGGAGATGAGGAAGACACGGTGGTAAAAACAATCTCCATTGTTTTCTCTTTCTTCCTGCCCAGACTAAGCTTGGATCCACGGAGGACACGTTGGGCAAACAAACTGGCTCGGCGGGGGACTCTACCTCCTCAGCAGTACAGTGATTTTAATACAGAGCCAGCAATATCATCTACAGTGGGAAGCTGGAGAGCCACATCTAGTTTCCTTGACCAAAAAGAACACATCAAAAGAGCGCAACCGCTTACCGTTCACCGTCAGCTTGGCTCTATGAGAATAATTGGATCCAAAATGATTAGTGACGATACACTGATATCTTCCTTCGTCTGTGAAATTCACGTTGAAGAGGTGCAAGACGGTCGTGTACTCCAGGGCTTCTCCACCTTGCTGCCGGTATCTGGCAAAATTCTCAATCTCGGCATCATAGAGGATTTCACTGTCTTTGCGCCATGCAGTGGACATGGGGGAGTCACTGCTGCTCACTGCAGTACAGGTGAGAGTCACATTCACGCCTCTTAAAGCAATTGTGGTCTCTGGATGTGTCCGTATCTGCGGTTTAGGAAAATCATCTGTGGGGGGTAAAAAAGCACAAGTATTACGTCATTTAGTTTTTGAACAGCTAATAAAGCTTCAGCTGTCAAATGAACTGATAATTTCAGTAAGGGCTGCCAGATTGCCAACCTGTCCAATGCACACACCCACCCCCCACCCTCCAGGTCTGGCCTTAGAAGATCCATAAAAATGAAAATAATAATAATAACCAGGTAGAAAACACCCCCTCACAAGGGTGAAGATATTCCATCACACTCAATCACTCCACAGTTGGCTGAGAGGCTTGGAGGAAGAGGGCAACCTACCCAATGGTCAATCCTTTCCTTCCACCACTTCCCCCACCCAGACCTACCTACCGCACCTTGGACGGTGTCTAGGAGGGAATCCTTGCTGACAATCCCCTCCCCAGTGTTACCGCTGCTGTTGGCAAAATCTACATTTTATTCACTTCTGCAGATTTTGTGGGCTCAAGATGGATAAAGACTATTAACTTTCTAATACAAGTATAGCTCCTAATGGAAAGAGCAGGGGCCGGACACTTAGGAGACCTGGATTCTGATCCTGGCATTGCCTCTTTTTTTTTTTTTGATGGCATTTATTAAGCGCTTACTATGTGCAAAGCACTGTTCTAAGCGCTGGGGAGGTTACAAGGTGATCAGGTTGTCCCATGGGGGGCTTACAGTCAATCCGCATTTTACAGATGAGGTAACTGAGGCACAGAGAAGTTAAGTGACTTGCCCAAAGTCACACAGCTGACAATTGGTGGAGCCAGGATTTGAACCCATGACCTCTGACTCCAAAGCCCGTGCTCTTTTCCATTGAGCCACGCTGCTTCTCATGCCTCTTGCCTGCTGGGCAACCCCTGGCACGTCATTTAATTCATCTATGCCTCAGTTTCCTCATCTGTAAAATGGGGATTAGATTCTTGTCCCCCACTCTCAGGCTTGTGAGCCCTGCGCGGGACTGGCATTGTATCTATCCCAGGTCTTAGCCTAGTGCTAGGCACATACTAAGCACTATCATTATCATCTTTGGTTCTGAATCACAATATGCAAAATCCAGAGATATATATGCACTAATACTTGATGGAGCCAAGATCCCAAAGTCACTCCCCTGCCGCCCCCGCCATCATATCCAATTGCTGCAGGGAATCGAATTCCCTGCCTGCTCCGCCCCGGCCCATCACTTCCCAAACACAGACTTGCAGCCCAGCTTCTCCACTTTGGTCTGGGTCTCAGGAGGAAGGCGACACAGTCGAGTCAGAATAGAAGGGGCAGATATCTTAGGTGGATTTAAGTAACCCCATCCCTCCTGCCTGATTCTGGGCTATTTTCAGTTGAAACACAGAAATCATAACTGCTCTCAAGCCCTGCCTCCCCCACAACCTCCTCAGCTTCTCCGCTTCAGGTGAAAGCTACACAGGATCAGGATGCAGAAGGAGGGGCCGCTGAAATCTTCCTAAATTCTTGGCCCCGTCTGCCTCGCCCCAATTCTATGCTGCTCTCTGATGAGGCAGAGAAACCCACCTGAAAGATGGTGGTGGTGGTAGAGGTTGTCATGGCTGCCTCTAAAACTAAAATCTTCGCTCTACCACCAGCTAAGGAAAAAGCCTTGCATCAATTTTCCAAAAGCAGGTACATTTAAAAAAAAAAATGATTACAGAAGATGACGCTGATGGAAAGAGGAGACCAAAGGTGAGCGGAGATGCTCAGGAGAAGCAGCACAGACTGGTGGAAAGAGCTCAAGGCTGGAGTCAGTTACTCCACTGCCATGCTTGCTGTGTGACCCTGGGCAGGTTACTTAATGTTTCTGGGCCTATCTCCTCATCTGTAAAATGGGGACTCAGTACTCATCCTCCCTACTTGGACCTTGAGCTCAAGTGGGATAGCAGCTGTGTCCAATCTGATTATCTTGTATCTACCCCAGCATTTAATAGTACTTAACACATACTACATGCTTAAATACCACAATTATTATTATTATTATTGTTGTTGTTGTTCAGAAAGAGTTAGCTTGCTATGGAGTGCTTATAAAGAATACAATGCTGTGGTTTAACTTAAAAGGACACTGAAATTTTTCACTATTTGATTAAGCACTTACTAGGGGTCAAGCACTGTGTTAAGCATTGGGGAGGTAGAAGATAAATCAGATGAGAAAAACCAATGAAGTCGAAAATCCATTATAAAAGTAAGCAGGGCAAATTTCTACTTCTATAGCACCCTTGAAAGACCAATCACATTACAATGCTTTAGTTAATGGTACGATGTTACGCTTTGCATTACTTTAATTGAGAACAACAGTTGACTGATGTATGGACTACTGTACGTAAAAGAATTTTATATTTTCACAGACGCTCTGAAATGAATCCTAATACAACACCTATAAGTGAAAGGGGAAATGTATCGCACGATACATTGATGTATTCGAGCAATATATTATGGCTGTATTGTGGGTATGCCTGGACACCTAGTTCTCTTATAGCACGAGAAAATTTGTGCTGGAGAATTCACCCTCTCCAACCCCTGCTCCTGTGCAAAACTGTTGCATCTAAGCAGGGGTAGATACAAGAGAATCAGATGAGACTCAGCAGAAGAGCACATGTACTCCAGCTGAAAAAAAAAATGCAGTTTAAAAAGGAAGCCTGGGATTGTCACTGAAAGTGAAAGGCAGTTTGTTTCACCCACGCTGCTTTTTGGGCAGGGTTTGTAATGCTGATAATTATCTTCCTTTTGTTAAGTGCTTATACCATACCAAGCACTGTACTAAGTACTGGGATAATACTAGACCATCAGATTGGTTCCTCTCCCACATGGGCTTGCAGTCAAATGGGGGGGCGGGGGGGGGAAGGACAACAAATATTTAACCCCCAATTTCCACCTGAGAAAACTGAGGTACAGGCGTTAAGCAACTTTCCCAGGGTCACAAAGAGGCAAGAGGCAGAGCCGGGTTTAAGACCCAGATGACCTGACTCCCAGTCCTGTGCTGTTTGGAATGATGATTAAGAAACCTGATATAGGCATTTAGGCAGACATGGAATATGCTTGCTTTCGTGTTCTTGAACTTGACAAGACATAAAAATGGAAATTCTAATATAGCGGTATATCCTGCCACACACGTTCACTCCGATAGGTAGACACCATAATCCCATTAAGAAAGGCACGGTGACAGAATAAGCAACAACTGTCACACAGGAAACCCCTCTGAATTTGGCCTACAGTTGGCCGGAACAAGTAGTAGTCTTTTAGACTGTGAGCCCACTGTTGGGTAGGGACTGCCTCTATATGTTGCCAACTTGTACTTCCCAAGCGCTTAGTACAGTGCTCTGCACACAGTAAGCGCTCAATAAATACGATTGATTGATTGATTGATAGTAGAAAATGTAGGAACCACATTTTTTTAGCAGTATTTATTAAGTGTTTACTCTGTACAAGGCACTGTACTAAGCAGTGGGGTAGATACAAGATAATCAGGTTGAACACAGTCCGTGTCCCAAATGAGGTGCTCACTCTCATTTCATAGAGGGAAGTGAAGCCCAGAGAAGTAAAGTGACATGCCCAAGGTCACACGGCAGACCAAGTGGTGGGGCCGGGATTAAAACCCAGGTACTCATCAGGCCCATGCTCTTTCCACCAGGCCAGGTTGCTCATCAAGGAAACGAGAGGTAAGGTGCAGGAGATGGACAGCCCGCCTTCTAGGGAAGAGAGGTAAGAATTTCTACTTTGACACTGGCATCCAACTTTAATATAAGTAGCACCACAAGTACAAACCACAAACAAAGTCTGCAGGGTCCACATTCAGGATGCTTTGCCCTGCTAGCCATTCTGGGTGGGCACAGCTAACATTCACGGCCTGCTGTAAGTGACTGTCAACCAGCCACTGAAGCAGCCACTTCAGCTGACAGTCACAGAGCAAACTGCTGGTATTGAGCATCCTGAAGGAAAAGAAAAAGCGACACAGAAGAAAACATCACTTGTTTCACTCTTCATTCTATGTTACTGCATTTCCTGACAGAAATACTAGAACCCAATGTTCATAAACACCTCAGTAGAAAACGAGGGGTTGGAAATGATCAACCCATTCAAAATCCCTCTCACCTGTGGTGACTCCAGAGCTCGAAAGTTTGCTCCAACAAGAAGTAGAAGTAGTTGCTACAAATACTGGATCTGCTTTTGAGGCTCTGAAACCTCACAAGGAACCACTTCCAATGAGCTGTTCCTGCTGACTCTTGCCACCCTCCCTTCATTTAATTCATTTATTAGTATCCATTAAGTGCCAACTTGTGCAGAGCACTGTACGTAGCGCTGGGGTGGATACAAGATAATCAGGACCCACATGAGGCGCCCACTTTAAGTAGGAAGGAGAATAAGTACTGAATCCCCATTCTGTAGATGAGGGAAGTGAAGCCCTGAGGAGTTAAGTGACTTGCCCAAGGTCACACAGCAGATAAGCGACAGCCTGGATGAGAACCCATGTCTGCTGACTCCCAGGTATGTGCTCTTTCCACTAGGCCCCGCTGCTTTCGAGGTAGACATGCCCTTGCCCTCAGGGAGCTTACAATTTAATAGGAGAGACAAAACACACATTGTTTACATTCAGGGAGAGCAAGAGGAAAAACTGATATATTAAGGTAATAGCAAAAATACAGAGAAAATGAACAAAAACAAATGACAACAATAAAATGGCTGAGTAATTCTTTGGGAAATGCATCCTGGAGGAGGTGGGTTTCACTTTCTCACATAAAAGGCTTCCGGTATAACTCAATCATAGCTTAAGATCATCCAATTGATGTCAGATTCTTATGTTGATTTCACAATATCTGAGGCTCCTATTCAGAAAATGCTCTGGTTATAGACTGCAAACACTCTGTACAGACTCTAGACTGTAAGCTTGTTGTGGACAGGGAACATGACCACGGACCCTGCAATACTGTACTCCCCAAGTACTTAGTACAGTGCTCTGCAAACAGTAAGTGCTCAATAAATATGACCCACTGATTGATTACAGGGAACCAGATTTCAGGTTGATAGCACAAAAGGATTTTGCAAAAACCACTGTTTTACTGGCAGGATGCCCAGAGCTCAAATACAATTTCCTGCCAAGGAAAATGAATTGAGATATGACTGATCAATCATCTTAAAAGGGGTCTTAAAATCCGCCACTCTCCCATCCCTATCCCTCCTTATTGTTCAAAAACTAATTGAAAGTAAGCATGCCTTACTGAATGCTGATCACTTCTAATAATGACCCCTTCCGTTTCTGCTAAATTGATCAAGTCAAAATTCAGTAATTCTGCCTGGGATATTGCTGAAAGGAAGTGGCATTGACACAATGAGATCATTAGATGGCTAAAGGATTGAGGTAGCAACGCAGTTCCATAATCACACTCCTGAACATTCGGCAAAATGATTTCCTTTCTCCTCACTTCTAGTCAATGTTTTAAAAATGGGTTCTCACAAGAGTTGGAGTCAGGTATCTTTCCATGCTGAGTTGATATTTTTCTTGGGTGCTGGTGGAGGGCATTCTGATTTGTAACATTCTAAGTTTCCATGATATGGTAAAACCTGGTAGGGTTATAAATCTGGCCTTCCCAACACCCAAGAAGAAAACCAATTAGAAAAGGCTAGGAAACACTGACATCTGGCACCACGCAGTTAAGAAAGAACAGGGCTTTCGTGCTGTTACCAATTAAAACAATTCCAATCAAATTGCTGCCAGACCCATCACAAGACAAGCCCAGAGCTGGACATGTCTCCTGGGCTCCCTTTCACTGCAATAATATTTTAACTATTTAAGGTAAATACAAATTGGAACACTAGAAACACGCATCGAACACTAAAATCATCTTCAATTTTTTTTTAAAGTTTGTCTATTAGCTTCTAAAAGTAGAAACCAAGAACGAGAAATTCAGTGCTCTGCACACAGTAAGTGCTCAATAAATACGACTGAATGAATGAATGATATTTGCACAGTTCTTAGCAGCATAGTGAGCACTTAATACCACAGTGATCATTATCTTTTTCCAATTTAATTCTATACTATTGTGCTCAGCTTTCCTGCCTGAAGCCATCTGTAAATTGGTTGCCCTGCTGTTATCTAAGAGGAAGTAAATATCAGTAGAGACAAAAGGCTGTTATTTCCCACAAGTGCAGATCACTTTTTGCACTTAGAAGTCACATTTCTAGACTGTGAGCCCGCTGTTGGGTAGGGACCATCTCTATATGTTGCCAACTTGTACTTCCCAGGCGCTTAGTACAGTGCTCTGCACACAGTAAGCACTCAATAAATACGATTGAATGAATGAGAGGGAAAAGGAGGAGTCAGAAAAAGCATTTAGAAAGTTTGCATTGATGGGCCAGTTTTGAGGAAACTCTGCTTTCCTCTTCCTATCCTCCAAAGCAGTAAGAGCAAAATGGTAGCTTGGGGAACAAGCAGAGTGCTCTTGGTGTCACCCAGCCCTGACATTATTATTATTAATAATAATAATAATAATAATAGTATTTGTTAAGCATTTACTATGTGCCAAGCGCTGTTCTATATCTGATGAGTTTTCCCACAGAATCCAGCCATTAGGTCGGGCAAGGAGCCTACCTTACATTTTACCCACTTTGAGGAACATCTGGGAACATTTCATTTTTTATCTAGTGAGTAGCCCTTTGAGGAGGGTGGAGAGAACGGACTGAGTATTAGCGAAAACAACAAAGTTACTTACAACTCTTTGAGATGTGTTTGAGTAAAAGCATTTTCTTGGATAGACATTATGGCATTGTTGTTCAAGTCTCTGAAAAACAAAGAACACCCGCATTAGCCCTCTGCATTTCTGCACACAGACAATAAAATACACTTCTATTTCAGCCTGCGTAGCAGAGAGAGCACAGGACTGGGAGTCAGAACATTATGGGTTCTAACCCCGGCCCCACCACTTGTCTGCTGTGTGACCTTGGGCAAGTCACTTGCCTTCTCTGTGCCTCAGTTACCCCACCTGTAAAATGGGGTTAAGAATGTGAGCTCCAGCCGGGGCAGGGACTGTGTCCAACCTGATTAGCCTGTATCCACCCTAGCGCTTAGTAAAGTGCTTGGCACACAGTAAGCACTTAACCAATACCACTATTATTATTGTTTGGATATTATTTGTGCTTATGTATTTGTGTGTTATATCTACCCTTTATTAAACAGTAAGCACCTCAAAGGTGGAAGGCTTAATGCACTCCTGTACACAGGAAGTACTCAATAAATTACATCAAATCAATAATATTTACTGAACACCTCCATGTGCAGAGACCACACTAAGAGCTTGGGAAAATAAAATTGAAGCATTTAAAATAGGGAGACAAAAGTTTCGATAACTAATAGCAAGTCATTTGTTTAGTGAAGCTAAATACTTACAGATGCTCAAGTGCTTCAAGACCAATAAATGCTTTCTTTGTGATTGATTTAATCTGGTTTCCTTGTAAGATTCTGAAATACAAACAGAAATAAGTTCTCCCCCTCAATAAAAGGGAAAGGAAATCTCGCCAAAATGATCAAATAACTGCCAGGATGCTTTAGCCAATTGATTTTGGGGGGTAAGGAGGCGGCTCAACTATTACCCAAATCAAAGTCCAAAGTTCTGATTTCAGCATTTCTGAAAAGATTTAATGTCTCCCCAAACTGTTTCTGGATAGGGAACTTATTATTGCACCAGTAATTACTGCATCAAGGCTAATTTTTCCCCTTCTTCATACTCCTCTCTATCATCCTACAAAGCTTAAGTCAGAAAAGATACTAAACACAGCCCCAATCCCAGAATTTAGCAGGTTTCCTCGGGACCCCTCCAGGCTGGGTGGGAGGCTTTTCTCTGCAGACTGTAAGCTCCCTGTGGGTAGGTATCACATCTGCAACTCTGCTGTATTCACCTCTCCCAAGCACTTAAGTACAGTGCTCTGCCCACGCTAAGTGCCTCAGTAAATACCACCAATGGATTTTCTTGCCCTTAGTCATGCAGGGCAGCCTGATGGAGGGTCTGGGGAAGAGCTTGAGGCAAGCTGGGTCTCCGCTCACCTTCAAAACCTAGATGGCTCCTACCCTAGGTTGGGGCCAATTTTTAATTCCACTGGGCTCTGGGGTCACTTGCAGGGTGAGGAAGACGCGCGAGGTGGGTTGAGGAGGGCGATGAAAGAGAAGGAGGAGGAAGCGAAGCCTCCTTCAAGCCCCGTACACAGAGGACACTGCACTCTCCCGAAGCCCAACCCCACCCTAAAGCGCTGCTCTAAATTCATCCCTGTGCATTAAATTGGCACCCTGCTGTTAACTGAATTCCCTGTAAATCCCAAGAGCTGCAACGGGCTTCTATTTCCAAAATGCCAACCCTTTACTGTAATCAACTTTGGGAGGCATATACTAACTCCGCTTGGCCTTACTCAACAGCGATCTTCAATAGAAGGGCCCTCAAAAAAACTAAGCAATTCTGAAACTACTGCTGAGCTTCCCTTCTTGTGGACTTGGGGCGAAGGTATCAAACATAAAAGTCACACTTGTCATGCCCAGTCTATCTCTCGGGCAACAACAGGATGCTTTGAAAGTACATCTTTAAGACAGTTATTTCGTAGATACATACAATTTAGTGAGCCGGGAGAGTCCAGCAAAGGCTTCATTCGCATCTTCAATGGCCCATGAAATCTCATTGTTTCGCAAGTCTCTACAAGAAACAAACCATATTCATTTGAGAAGAGCAAGACAATGGAGGACATCAACTTCTAAATCGGGATCCTGGAGTGATGTGACAGGACAGCACTCTAATTCTACTTTTTGCCTGCAGGGTTGGAATTAGTTATCTTTGAAAAGGGTCAGTTTGGTAATAGGGACTGGTTTTTTTTTTTTTACCGCAAACCAAAAAATTCCTGGGGAACACTAGCCTGGATAAGTGAACTACACAGCACGATAGGGGTGTTAATCTTTGCAGCTGGCAGTGAGAAATGATGTTAGCATATTAAGAGAATGGAGGCTGGGCAAGGAAGAGAAGGTACACAGCTCACAAATCTCATTACCAATGGGATTTCTGAGCAAGCTTATGCATATCTCTTGTGCCTTTAGCACAGCACTAAAGAGCAGCACTTCTCAGTCCTAGCACAGTTAAACTCTTCCAATGGAAAGCCAGATGACACTTCTGCCCTCCACGTACACATAACAGGGATGTCAGTATTTCCTTTCAAAATCGAAATAGGTTTTCTTCCATAAATCCACACGCCTCTTTCCAAGA